>NC_043983.1:17497320-17797320 GCF_902150065.1 Myripristis murdjan | reverse complement strand
CTATGATGTATATTTGACTGAATCTGTGCCACCATAGGCCAAAATGAATAATCTAGAAGGACAGCAACACCCATCATAACTAGTGAGTACAACACGGCCCTCATCACTCCCTTCCAAGTTTTTGACAGCTTAGTTTTTATTGGGAAAATGGCTGTTGGTGATATCATCAAGAGTTTTCTCTGAGGCAATGTGTGCCTGCCTCTGTGGTTTTGGAAAGAGATTCAGTTAAGCACAACAATCATGGCCAAATCTGAACAAAAACAAAACTGAACATATGTTTCTTACCAGCCCCTTAGTCCTTTCAGGATGATTTGTTTTAATCTCCTTGAAATTTACACATCACTTTACTCCTTTGTCTCATAAGGCTTGACAGTGTCTGAAGGTAAAATGATATGGGGGGAAAGCTCCAGGGAACCCTTACAAAGTCCTCTGTGTTTAGCAGGTAAATAATCAATGCTGACTTGTTCATGTGAAGGGATGGCAGGAAGACAAACAATATCAAGCTTTCCTGTCTCACATCCTGAGAAGCTGTCCACATTCAAGTCGTCTCTCTCAGCTGGGGGCCTTCTTTAAGAGATTACTGACAGAAAAACAAGACATCTTAAAAGTTTTACCAACAGGCCCGTTTTATGATTTACACATTCCACAATTCTGTCGCAATTTACATACCCACACATGAGTTACATGAGTTGTGTGTGCCCACCAAATTACTCTTCACTGTTCGAGAACAAGATGAGCCTTGTCAGGATTGTCCCTCAGGGAACAACTCACACTTTCACCAAAGCTTATTTTTCCTCACACAAAAACACAACAAACAAAAAGTCCCGGTCTATAGAATGACGGGACAGATTTACAGCCAGTCAGGGTCAAGGGTCATCCCGCTGGATGCTTTCTTGGAGTGGTCTTTTCTCCTCTTTCTCCTTTCTTTCTTTGAGGTGTCCCCTTCGCTCCCACCCCTCCCCCAGCATTCCCCCATGGCCCGCTCTTTTGTTTATTCTATATAAATACAATCAGACTGGGCCATGTCCCACACTGGTATACATTCTCTCGCTGTGCCTCTCTGTCTGTCTGTCTCTCCTTCACACATACACATGCATGACGCACACACACACACACACACACACACACACACACACACACACACACACACAAAGGAAGCCGTTGACATCGTGCGGCAGGCTTGTCAAAGGACCAATGTTTTGCCATCACAACTCCTAACTCACGCTCAAATGTATACACACACTTTGAGGAATTACCACCAACCTTATCAACACCTGGAGGGAAATTTTAATGGGCTTCATAAATGTTTCTATCTGAAAACCTGTCATTTTAATTTGATGTGTGCTATGTGTGCTATGGGAAAAAAAGGAATATAAAAAAGGGTGGGACAATTTCATGCAAGATTAAAACACTATGACTAAGATTTGCTCATTTGGATGGTCATTCACGGTGCACTGGGAATGATGAAATAGCTGTATTCAGATTCAATGGGCAGATAAGCCCACAGAGAATGTATTGCCCTCCAGCTACAAATACATTCCAGAGATTAAGGGATTGGTATTTTATATTGGAAATAGGCATTGTTTGAGGAAGCTGCTCATCTTGAGAGGATTTTTGCAGGTGCATATGTAGCAGAGTGAACTGATGTGCGGTTTCAATCCCACAAAACAGGGAGGACAATAACGATAACAAGAGGAGAACATGAGAGAGATAAAGACAAGGAAAGACAAATGAAGTTTAAGTGGGAGTGAGAAAAGAAGGAGGACAGCCAAGAGGAGGCAGAGAAACACAGAGAGAGAGTGAAGAGAGTTTAGTTTAGAGGCCAAGAAGTGTGTGTGCGGCTGTGCCAGGCCTCTGCACCAGTCTGTCGGTAAGGAAACGCACAGGAATGTGTCACTCTCCAGTTTAAGGCAGTTTAATGAACATCCAGTGTGAAACAGGGACATTGTTACTGCAGTGAGTAAACTGGCTAGCTCTGTGGATATGACCGCATGGGTAGTGCTGATACTCTGGATCTTTGACAGAGCATGTGATGTTAATGACATCCGATGTGGAGGGCCACTGACCTGTATGGCTGCGGATGTGGACCCTTAGCGTGCCGTTGCTGGCAAACTTCTGTCCACAGTATGGGCAAATCTTCTCTTTCTCCCCTGTGTGCGTCTTGGATGGAAATAATAAACAGACATGTGGTTAATGTTAAGACATCACATTTGTTACATTCATCTTCACGTTCCTCCTACATTAAAAATCAAGTTGTGATCTTCTACTACCCATGCAAAGTCGATTAGATTGGTTTACTTTACAAAGCATAAGGTTATCCAGGGTTTTTAAATACTGTTAAGTAAAGAATAATAATAATAAAATATATTTATGAAAAAAAATATTTATGTTTTTAATGCACCACTGTCTACTAGCAGAACCTGTAAATGCAAGTGCACACGTAAGTAAAATGTGACAGATGCTGGATTTTTGAGGTCACTCCATAAATTAGAATTTAACAGTAAAAAAAACTTCAGCTTACAATATATTGGCTATTTTTTAATGCATAAAAGCACATTTGTGCAGCAAGGAATTATCAAATTTGGTAATCAAATAGTCGTAATAAAGATACATACTGGAGGGTTGATATTTCACAGGTGAACAATAAACATATTAGCTTCTCAACAAAATCAACACCCCTATCAACTCAGTTGTGACTCTCCACTCTGCCAACTCATATACAATATAAAGTTGTGTAAACAATGGAGTCGGCTGGACAAACATTTAATGATAACACTTTTCAAATTATCTCAATCCCTATTTACTGCCATATGTAATTTTTTTGGGTATTACCCAACACACATGCCAGTGTTGATATATCAGTGATCAGCCAATACTGGCTGACAATATCAACCAGCTGATGTATCAGTCGGGGTCTAATGTTCACACATGACACTGGTTCTGGCGAATTATCCTGAAGGCAGGATCAAAGAACACAGAAGATGCAGATTTGCACTAGGGTCCAAAGCCCAGGAGACGAAGGGTGAGGGTGCATTAATGCATTCTTCTCTTCATCCTCCTTCTCCTCCACCTCCTTCCACTCCCTTTACCTCCCAACAGTCCAAAGTGTTGAACTGTGAGGACTCATACGGGGTGCACATGCACACAGGAGGAGGCATGTGGAAAGAGTATGCTGCATGTCTAGAGAGTTTCAGAGTTTCTCACTTTTCTTTTTTTCTTTCTACCTCCCTCTACCTTTTGCTTAACCCCTCCTATTTCACTCCTCTTCCTCTTTCTCACTGTTGAAAAGCAGGTCCTGAATTCTGCTCCTGGCCTGTTGTAAATACCAAGAATAAAAACGAGTATGAAAGGCTCAAACTCAGAGTGACAGTTTCAACAGCAGTACAACAATACAGGAACACCTCCTCCCTGGGCCCCCATCCGCCCCCCATCACCCCCCTGTGTCCCTCTGACACCTCTGGTGTTTCGTTACAAAGCCTTCGTCCAAACACACACTCTCACACAGACACACACACTATGGATCACATGTACACACACACACACACACACATATTCATACATACATGTATGCACACACCCATAACGAACATACATGCACACAAACACACACATTTATGCACATTCAACCTCATGTACAAACACATGCGTCCCAGATGGTCTGGTGTTGCATTGTTTAGTTAGTTGTTTGTACAACAGGAGAAACATCACTGGTATTCTACCTCCATAAACAGCAGCAGCATAACTTCCCTCTGGCATCTGCACTCGGGAACATCAAGTTCCAAAACATAACTGAGGAATTTAGCGAGAGTTGCAGGTGATCATTGAGACTGTTTTTATATATGTCATTAATAACTCAACAGCCAACCCTATTATTATCATTTATATGTACATATGTGCACATGCTTCTAGCCTAGTTCTGAGAGATGGGACAGTCTTGTACAATACAGAAAACATATATGCATGCAGATACATGCAGACACACACACACACACACACACACACACACACACACACACACACACACACACACACACACACACACACAAATACACATGCCTCCTTCTCATATAACACAAATCCAGGCTCACTGAGGAGAAGGCATTTACTGTTATACAAGAGCACTCAACGAATAAACCAGTTCTCTAGGTATAGCCCGTTGCGCCAGAAATTTGCATCATTACTGTTCATTTCCACAGTAATCAGTGGAGCAAGAACACGTGTCCATATATGTCTGAAGTACAGGGAAACAAAAACACGACCAAAATTAAAACATCCATTCTCTCAGGCCAAGGCTAGAAAAGGAAGCAAAAAATAATGATTCTATAGCCACTCAGTTTTATATTCAGTCTGAAAATCTTAGTATTCTTAAAAAAAATCAATTTCTGCCAGTGTGGAGAGACAATTACACTTTTTTTTATTTTTAATTTTCTGGAAGTGCCAGTTTCTTGAAACAAGGTTTAATATACAGTAAAGGGTCACCTTACTTTCATCAAGAGATAAATTGTAACTGGTAACAAGTAAAGTTATGTGATTTTATGAAATATATGATATAAGACTCACAAAAACATTCTAGCCCTAGGCACAAAGAACAATGCTCTGCTGTGCACAAGGTTGGATTAAACAACCATGGGGCCCCTGGACATACACATCCTATTGCTCCCATCCCACCACCCCCCTATTCTCCAGTACACACCCACACACCATAACTCAAGATACTAGCCCATTTAAAACACAAATATAAACATTTTACAGCCTCCAAGATATATATGAAACTCATATTTAGTTATTACATGCTGTCATTCTTTGCATCTAGAGGTTACTCATCCAATTTAAGAGTGATAACATGTGTGCAGTCCCAAGGCAAGCTTTATTTTTATGTCATGGGGCTACCCGCTGTTTACATATGGGTTGCAGATTGTGGTGTTTTGGAGGTAGGGTCACAGGTGGCAGAATTGGAGGACCAAAAATATATATATCAAATGTTCAAATTTATTGTAAAAGTTTGATTAAGGGCCTGCATCCATCAGGCATCAATTACAAGCAGAAAATTGAAAGCAACCAAAAAGGAAACTGCATCGTGACACTTTGGAAACAATGCCTGGTGGACACAGGCCCTATGTCTGTACATAGACCCATCCTGTCCTAATTTGTGGCCTACAGCTGCACAGGGGCCACCAGGGGCCCGAGGGGTCTGTGCCGTGTATGCTCCATCGGTAGTCCAGGCACGGCTGTGCATCAGTATCTATCCCACATGCCAACTAAATCCATTCAGCCTCAGTGGCTACATGCTTGAATAATTCCATTCATGATTTGACTATTCAGGAGAACTGGCCTTGGGTTGATGCATGCAAGCATCATACCATGGAATAACCCAGGTAAACTCTCACTGTGACTACGAGCTTTAGATGCCTGTCTTACAATGATATCAATCAGGTCACTCAATCGGTCAAACAAACTTACCTTATTATTTTCACTTTGCATTTTAATCATCTGCGTGAATTCAGACTCATTCAGCATTATGGGTACATTTTTATGCCAACAAAACATGGTGGTAAAGATTAGATATTATTACTGATGAATGATTTAATTCCCCTGTGTTAGAAGTAAACAAATATTACCTGTTTTTTTTTTTTTTTGCAGCCAGATTGTTCTATCTGTAGGCGGGCCAGCACAGTTGGCCAGAGATATTCTGTTAATTGGCTTATTGACGGCAATGAGACTCTATTGTAGAGTATCCAAAGGTCCATGTAAACAGCTTAACCTAGCAAGACCTTGACCAGAGTATGGCCAATAGCTGGGTTACACTGTGCATGTAAACGCAGCCTGTAAATTGTCCTCTCCTCGGCAACCTGACTTTGATCAAGGCCAGGCCTCTCAGCACTCTCCTGAACTCTGCAACCAATGAGACAGCTCACATGCCTGTTTTTGTCCCTACTGTTCTAAGACAACCTCTAGACATTTTCTTTTTCTGTGTGCCAAGAAACTGTTTGGTTTCAGTCATGATCCATAACCACACCAGACGTTGTCAGATTTAGGGTTCATAATGTGCAGTGGGATCTGTTTGGAGCTTTGAAACCCTGTGGAGCTAATGGACTAACTGCCATTTCTAATCAAAGTAGGAAGTGATTCCTTGACAGCCCAAGATATAAGTACACATATCAGCTAGGTACATCACTTTCCTGCGATGAGGAGTAGCAGGAATCATGGATATGAAACAATGAAAAACATTTGGTAGTTTAGAAGGCAGGGCTGTCATCTGATGATGTTTGATAAGGCTTGATGATAGCAAATTCGATTTGGTACTGAAGTTCAGCGGAATGCTTATGCTGCTTTTTCCTTTAACTGCAGCACTGAGAAAGGGGTATATTCTTTGTCGTAAAGCAAGACTTCAGTCAGTATCACTTGCAGGAACACAATGATAATTTTATGAATCAGTTTTGGCAGCAGTTTCACATCACACTGCTTTGGTTCACACAGTCAGCAGGTGTCATGTGTGAGATTTCAAATGAATGTGTATAAATTTCTCTTTTTCACAGTTACGCTTCAACTGAGTTTTGAGGAAAAGTGACAGCCCTGGCAGAGGTTAAATCACTGAGTAAAAATGAAAAATATTTTTATTCACCTTCTTATGACTCTTGAGCACGGAGGGAGTGACAAAGGCCTTCTCACACAGGTCACACTTATACTTCTTATGACCATCGTGCACCACCTGGATGTGTACGTTGAGTGTGTCCTTCCTCTTGAAGGTGGCATCACACTGGTCACACTTAAATGTCCTCTCACCTGCACCAAGGATAGAAGTCCAGGAACATTAAGAGCCACTTCCAGGCATCTATTGTTGTGCCTCTAAATGCACAACCATCAGGCACAGCAAGAGCAGACCCAATTTCACCAGGACGATTGTGTGGGCAAAACTACAAAGAGGGGTGTTTCATTGCACCAGACAGCTCCTAACAATTGTCTTTAAAATGCTCTGGTTGTGCTTTTTTTTAACCTTTTAACAAAAAATGGTCTTTTATCATGTATCTCTAGCAGAACACATCCCAGGAGAGGACGGTAAAACAAATCACTTGACCACATGCACTACCTGAGCACTGAATGGCTCCTTTTTATTTTTTAGGCTGCAGTGCAGAAAACATGCCCTACTTTACGATTCATTCCACTGAAAATCACAGAAAATATGCCAGACAGTACTCAGACAACGAGTTAGAGCACAACTCTCAGCTGTTCCATACAAGAGCCCCGCGCAGGCTGATGCATGATGTTATTCTTCACGCCTCTGCTCTCTGCCTCCATACAACAGGCTCTATTGTTGAGTAGTACTTGTTTCCATTATATGGAGATCATTCAATTTCCATAGAGCGGTTTGGAGGGTGTGCGTATGTTTGGCAGAGTAAGTAGTTAGAGGCTTGTGTTCATTCTCCTATTACCGGTGATGGCCAGCTCTATAAAATGTAACACCAATGAAAGTCGATGCCCACTGTGTTTTTAATCAAATAGAAACATTTACTCGATAATCTATAATGTCAGCGACACCCTCAAATAATGACTTCATTAATCCTCAGAACAGTGCTTAAAATTGACATTATTAAAATACGCAGACGTGTGCCGGTACAGGCACACACACACATGCACAAACACATACACACACACACTACATCACAAGAACACAAGATTAATCTAGGGGTGTTAATATGGCTTGTAAAGAAGGATTACCACAAGTGACCCTACTTAAAGGTGCTGTGCATCGATTTTTAAAAAAGCAACTTCATTTCACATGAAAATGCTACGACAGCTGTGCTTTATTTTCTCAGTGTGGGGCAGCCACAAGTGAACTCATGTGATACACAAACATTAACTCACAAAGACAGATATATTTATTCAATGGCATGTCTTTTCTCTCTTTACAGTGAAATCACACACTATCCTCCCACCCTGAGTATTGTCTAGCACTTGATACATAATACCAGTCCCAGTATTATGTAGCCCCATATCCAAGTGATTTCACTGAGCAGTAATCTGTCTCCCGAGACATGGGCAGGAAATGCCTTGAGCTTCACAATCTCTTTGTTATCTGTCTCGAAGACCAGGATTGCATCTTGCCAAGACTCACTGAATGTAGGCGCAAGGCTGCTAAACCCTGAGTACTCCAGGGATGCTGCAACCCAACTCTCCAGAGCCAAAGTCTCTGCTTGGCCACAGCACCCAGCGTTTAGAATACCAGGCAGTCTGTAAGCTTTCTGAAGTCTACTCTGAGACAGACTTGAGAAACAAAAGGCTTTAGTAGGGATTTGGTGTGTAATGTTAATGGTAACATGAGACTCAGGCTGACGTGACAGCCAGTGAGAAAACAGTACAACCAGTCACATAAGACAACACACCATGGAAGGTTTCAACTCAATGAAAGGTTTTGATTAAAGATTTAAACAGCCTTTGGGGTGTTAACTGCATTTTTCACAAAACATATTAAGATGCTTTGCCATTTTAAAATTCAGGATTATTTGATCAAACTACGGAGATAAAATATTTTAACTTTTGCCCACCAGCTATTTAAAAAAAAAATCTAAATTGTCCATATTTAGTACAGCTGTAAGATTTGAACTAAAGCTGTTTGACATTTAATGCTTGGGCTCCTGTAATTACTTAATCTTAAAAGAGGTTAGCTAAATAATTCATTTATAATATAAGTAATTATCTAAATAATTCATTAATTTATTTATCCCCCAAACCTTTGCAAACCCTTAATAACAAAAAACATACATACATGAAAATAGCATCTGTGCACATAAAGTGATGGGATCTGATGTGTATTTGGGGAGAGGATATCTGCATTGGTGTCACGCAGCTGCCCAAGAATCTCAACTTTGCGTCAAATTGACTCGTGGTCTCTGATCAGTTGATGATGGGGAGATTTGTGCCCAGAATTCAACAATACACACATCAATGCAGAAGTACAGAAGCTTCAGTGCCGCTGTGTTGTGCACTTTACATTACATTCAACTATGCATACAAAATATGCTTAACACCTGTGGTTACAGCATTTTCATTCACTCATACTTACTATTGTGGATGAGTAAGTGACGCTGTAAAGAAAAGGGGGTGCGGAAGAGGGCCTTGCACTCCTCACACTGGAACGGGCGCTCCTCCGAGTGCGTCTGCAGACAGAGCAGAGAACCAGGATGTGAAGGGGGCAGGCTGCCCTTAATGAACACCGGCTTAATGTCTTAACCTCTTTCCCCCCACTTTTACCCCCCTAGTTTACTCCCCCACCATTCCTCTCCCATCTTACTTCTTGGATAGCTGGGAGAGCTTCCTCCTGTCTCCATGTTGATGCTAATGAAGCTTCTTATATTGATGTGGGAGGATTTAGGCCAGGGTCAACATAAGGCTCCATAGCTGATTTAGTTTGTTGACTTGATGAAGACAAGTAGCTTGAGGGGCTTAAGTTCAAAGTGCTTCTGTTTATCTGCTCACCCACCCTGTCCCCCCACCTGTCTCTCTGAGTGACACTCCACTCCCATAAGTAAACATGGGGAACCTCAGGGGTGGACACAGACCAGAGACCCCACTGAAAACAGCCACCAACAAGACCCTGATGGATTACAGTCTATCACTTATAATTCTAACTCTGAAGGGACCTAAATCATGTAAATGTACTCTAAAAGCCCTTACTAAAAGACTTACTAGTAATAACAACTGTAATTTGGAATATTGCTGTGTGAGTAATGACTTAATCAGCCACTGTACATATAATGATATTTACAAAGTAATTAGCACAATAGTGCCAGAATAATTTTCTGTCATATTATAATGGTTCATTCAATCCCAGTGGCTTAGGACTGTATTAACTCTGTCTGCTCACCTTCTTATGATTCTTGTAGACATTGCGGTGCGCAAACTCTTTCCCGCACAGCTTACATTTGTATGGCTTGTCCTCACTGTGGATGATCTTATGAGCTGTCACCTGGTCCAGACGCTTGAATGAACGACTACAGATCTCACAGGTATATGGTCGCTTCTCTAAGCAGAGACAGAGCAAGACACATGCATTCAGGTAGTGATAGAGACAATGTACAAAGTAGTGAAGTTGTAAGGCATTTTTTTCTTACCTGAGTGTGTGATCATATGGCGTTTCAGCTGATTAGTAGAGATAAACTTCTTGTCACATGCATGGCAGTCAAATATTTCATGAACCTATGCAGCAACAAAAACAAAAAAGACAACAATGTAATTTAGTTTTGCTGAACATTGAAAAAACTCAAGGTTAAGTGTATGTAAGATTTTGAAGGATCACAAAGTCAGTGATGGTCAGCAGACATACAAGCTTGTTCACTTTCAATAGACTGATGTCTACCGACAGAAAAGCAATTAAAGTGATGAAAAGTTTGAATCCTTTTTCTGCTTCAGAGCATAGTTCCAATAATTGCATATTCAATAGCTCCCCGGCCTACAGCTACAATAGCATATGCTAATGCTCTTCTTGTCACAGCTGCTACTGCAAAAGCTTGTTCAGCTAAATGATAATAATGGCGGCTTTAAGCTGCTTTGGAGCAAACTTGTCATTTCGAAAAGTTTGATTGCTCTTCTGTAAGAATAATGCTCCACTCTCCATTGTCTTTGTTTGAAGCTTAAGAAATTCACGAGATACTTTCTGCCAGAAATGTAGCATATTTACAATCACAGTGTTCAAGCATGACTCAGTCCTTTTGAATCTTTTCAATAAACATTTAACTAGGAAAAAATAGTCAAACGTGATGCTGACCTAAATTTATTGAATCACATTGTGCCTTTCAGATCTCATACTTCATTACAGCTGTCAATGAAGAGAAAATCTCCATCTTAAACAATGGTACATGATTAGAACATCATTCTAAAAATGTTTCTGCAATCACAGGCCACATAATGGCTACAATAGACACAAAGACACATAAGAAGGTCATATAGAAGCATGCACAAGGCTTTTTTTAAATACAGCAGCAGTTTGAGACTAGACTCCAGAGAAAACTGACTCAGAGCCAGGTAAGTAGATTAAATGATTCACGGCAGAACTATGTCAAAGCTTCCAGGTGATTTTAAGCTTTGAACATTTTGCAAGTGGCTCCATGATGAATTAGCTGACTGGAGACGATAAAGGTCTTCTGATTAATCAAGCCAATAGATGTTGACAAGAGAAAATGAAAATCCAAACACCAGCTGGTGTTCGAGTAATAAATAACAACCAATGTGAAAAATGAGATAAGCCAATTTGCACTGCTCAACTTCATTAAAAGTATTGTCCTGACCTGAGGCAGGCAACGATAAGTTACTAACTTAACTTCTGATGAGAACTTTACTTCAGTATACAGGACAAATCCATGTGTCTGAGGAAGCACTGTAATGTCTTTAAGTGATAATCTGACAAAGTGAGAAAGAATAAAGTGATCTTTCTAAGTGTTTTTTGTTTTTCTTGTTTTGCAACAGCTTGGTGATCAATACCCACTGTTTTGCACTCTATTTCCAACAATCACATCTCACTAGTGTAAGAACTGGCTATTCTACAAAAACAAGTGTCAGCATCAAACAAGATTTATAAAACAATGTTGTGACTGCTTAGTTACATCATTGCTTCATATGTGTTACATTTGATTACCACAAGCAAATACTAAACAGATGAAATACTGTCTATTGGTTAGAGACAGACCGATTAATCAGTCAGCTGATTAATCAGGCTGATATCGGGCATTTTGAGATAATCAGCATCAGACGGTATATGTGATCACAGGCCAATAAACACATGTGCACACATCTGCAGGCAGGCTTGTCAGTGTGGCTGCTGTGGAACGATGTAAGCGCTCCCCCTTACCTGCTGATAAACACTGTTGTTACGTGCACTAGGATTTTATTTATTTTTCACTCATAAGTTGTTGTTTTTTTACAAAGTTTAGTTTTTGATTACCTGTGCACATTTTTTAAAATTAAAATAAATGCACTACAGACAGAATGCAGATCTACTTAAGCAAACTGAGACAAAGCAGACAATAACATATGTTAAATAACATATGTTAAATAAATATTATGTTAAATAAATGTTCATTTAAGTGATACGATCTTGGCATTACGTACCAGTCATCAGACATACTGCTCTCTAAATACCAGCATTGGTATCAGCTATTGAAAAACACATATTGATCAACCATTAATATCAATACAGAAAGACAGTGCTTTCAATAATGCTAACCATAGACCTTTGAGCTACAACTAAACTTATGAAACCAAGCTAAACAGGCCGCCATTATTATTAGGAGTGTCATTATTCAAATCAGGTGGAAAAGTTTTTCCCAATGTTTGACTGCCAAAACTCTTTCAAAGGTTGACTAGCTTGCAGCTCAGTGTAGGCACTGGACCAACATCGCTCCCCTTGTCACTTCCCATCTTTGGGTACTTTACATCTTGCAAAGGCAATGCTGATGTTCACGCTCATTTTGGCTCAGAGGCTTTTGCTTTCCTTTTTAAGCACATTTGCCTCCCTCTGCCTTCTTTTTCTTTGAATTTCTTACTGATGAACTCTGAATTCCTGCTTGTACCAGTCTTTTATTTGCCTGTTCAGCCAAGACAGCTCTCACTGTTCATTCTAACTATCTGGTTCTTCTTATATTTATTCCACACAAACCTCTGTTGCAACTTCAGGAAACAGAAAACACACCACTTTGTGTGTGTCAGGCTTTTTCCCAGGAGAGACCTAGTTGTTCATACTGAAGGTGTTTAGAACAGAAAATGTAAAAGCTTTTGTAAACTGGCTTCAGGTTGAATCACTGTTTAATGGCATGACCTGGCGACAAACAGTAGCAAAATTGATATTTATTTGTATGAGTAAGTTGCAGATTGCTACTTTTAACAGCCCTGTTACTGTTCAAAGTCGTAACCCGGCCATAGGAGGAAGAATCCTGACGCCAGGGTTAAATCCTTATTGTCTGCCCACAGTGGCTCTTAAATTTCACAAGACCTGCTGTGGGATGAGCTTGTGAAATAAAAACCAAGCCTCTGGTCTGTGTCACTCAGAATAAATTTGTCACAACTTTATCACAAAGACCCCCATCCTGAGGTTTTAGCGAAGAAAGAGGAACTCTGAATCTCAGGAAGCAGAGGGCGGTGACATTACAAGGTTAGACTTTACAGGGACTGAATGGAGTATGACAGAGTACACTGCAGTGGGACAGCAAAGAAAACACCATCATTAAAAATGGGCTGCAGCCTTGATCCTGTCAGATTCATGACAAGCTACCAGGCTATGAGGATTTTGGCAACAGATGTGGAGAGGAGATAAAGGCCTCACCTTGCGATGTTCCTGTAGATTCAGTGAAGAGGAGCATTTTCTGTTGCATATGGTGCATGTGAGTTTCCGCCGGGCACTTCCTGAAAGAGAAAAAAAACAGGATGAAAATGACCAGTCATAACCTGTGACCGACGTATGGCCAATATGGGACTGACAATAAATGGATATAAAACAGATGCAAGCCATTTTTGCAATGTGTAACCATTTGAACCACCAATGCAGGTATATTACATCCTGCCAAGACATTCACTGACAATTTCATGACAATCATTACACAGCAACATAAAAATACCAGAATCCTAACAAGCCTGAACACTAAGAGACGGTGTTATGGCACTGGGCTGCTGTTACGTTTTAATGGCCAATGAAACCTCACTTCATTGTAGAGCCAGAATGTGATCCCACCATCCCACCATCTAAGGATCTCTGGCAGCCTCCCTTCATTCCCCTCTGAATCACATGACCCACATCTGTCGAGTCTGTTCCTGCACCACTTCCCCGTCACCCACACACACCCCTGGTCCTGACCACATTGGTTAAACATCAAGGCACAGAACTTGACTCCATCATTATTTGGACACAGTGAGAGGGATGTCCTAATCTTTAATACTTTGATACTGTTTCATGATACACGTGCAAGGCTGTACAGAACCCCACCGCCCTGAAACACTTCATAGACAGACATGGAAGTGCAATTATCTGAAGGAGTGAGCTGCTTCAGAACACACAGGTCAGTGATTATATCATCAGTAATTAGCGATGTGTCTGTGTTGTACAAATATTAAATGACAGAGGTCACGCACTGTAACTGTAAATCCATTTAACCTCATTGTACAACCTTTAGGGGGTAAACAAACAAACAAACACAAAAAAAACAGAAAAAGAATAAGAGAGACAGAGAGAAAGTGTGTGTGTGTGTGTGTGTGTGTGTGTGTGTGTGTGTGTGTGTGTCTGAGTGAGACAGAGAGAGAGAGAGAGAGAGAGAGGGAGAGAGAGTTACTAACCTGTGTGAACATTTCCTTTATGCTTCTTCAGTGCATCCTTGCTCTTGAATCTTTTGCCACAGCTCTCTGCTTTACAGATGAATCTGGCATCTCCTTTACAAGCTTCTTTATGCTGTTCAAAACTGCACACACATATATGCACGCATAATTGCTCAGCAGAGAGAAGGAAAAGACTTTACCAGATACTGAATGCTTTTTAAACAGTATAGCTGTATTTCTCACTGACAGTAATAGCCCTATAGACAAATGTTTTGATCTCAGCTGAAGCCATCCATACATGCAGATACCCACTGTACTACCCAATATATACACATCATATGAAGAGTCTATTAAGGCTCTTTGGTAAAGCATATGTAGAGTTACTTATGTTACCTGGATTCAGAGCTGAATGTGTTGTGGCACAGGGAGCACTGGTGTGCTTTTGAGTCGCCTGCTGGACCCATCGACTCAGAGCAATGCAAAACACTGGAGAAGGATTCAAAAGATAGACACTGTATAAACAAAAACAAATTAGGACACAAACAGAGTATGAGAGATATCTGGGTGATAGGCCTGGGAGATTAATCACATTTTATTTACAGTTATGATTTTGCTTTCTGTTGCAGCTGTGTGCTTGCGCCCCTCCCTAAAAGCCCAAATTCATTCTCAGCCAAGTACAAGGAAATCCAATGTTAAAAAGACCTGTTTTTAAAGTTCAATAAATGCATGATGCTTTCAAAATCAGTGAGTCAAACAATCTTGATCTCAATATTGACCAAAATAATTATGATTATGATTTTTGCAATAATCGAGCAGCCCTACTGGGTGACACCACATCAGGAGCCGTAGATTCCACGCAGTGAAAAGGTGGAAAGAGTAGATTTACAACAAAAAAACTTGTAAGAGGAAAGCTGCATATGGAAAACTACACAACTGCAGAAGCAGGAAACGCACTGGCGCTGCAGAGCCTGTTTGACAGGGAACTTCTTGCCACAGTTCCTGCATTTGAACTCCTTCTCCTCAGTGCTGGGCCTCTGGTGCAGGCTCTGAAGGTGGGCAGCAAGGATCTCCTCACTGGGAAAACTGCTCTCGCACAACAAGCAAGGATGGTCCTCCTTCTTTATCACTAGTTCTGGGTAGATGCAGTGCACACACAATACACATGCTGGTTAAATCTCAAAGCACAAATCAGAGAGCCAAGTATAATTTCCTTTAGATATTCCTTAAAGGTAAACTATGCAAAACTGTATGGGTAAACTGAAGCAAGGACCAAGAACTCTATTTAAAAAAAAATTTGAAATAAGCATGTAATTTCGGTGTCTTAAGGATGAGACCCCTAACTCAAACACTCAATGTGCTTATTCCACTTTTTTTTTCCTAAAGGGTCCTCACTGAAAACCAACGCTGTGCAATTTTACGTAGCACACTTTTACAATATATGACACCTAAAAAAGTATCTATAATGGAGAAAAAACAAGAAAAGCATGTACAAAAAATGCAGTATAAGTCATCTGTACCCATTTCAACAAGATGCTTGGCGTCTTTGCTGTTCTCATCTTCATCTTTGATGACTTCTTCCTCTTCTTCCTCTTCCTCCTCCTCCATATCACTGTCCAGGTAGCCTATCAGGAGCTCTGTGTCTGTTTCAATGTCATCCACCGCCAGGTAGAAGATATTCTCTCCATCCTGACAGACAACAAAGATGTAATAATTGGGTTTTGGTAATAACACAATCATAGACATGCACTGGAGCACTGGTTTAACCATACCTGGCAAACTTCACAATGCAATAACAAGGCACACCGGCTAGTTGTACTAAGACTGTTTTGGCCATTTGTGTTAATGTATTTCTTAGTAATCACTGAGGGTCGCCTGGAGGTTGAACTCATTACACCCAGACAGCAGTCTGCTGAGGCCTGATTGAGGCCACAGGTCAGGAACTCAAACCCTTAAAGATGTTGTCATTAACTTTCCTGTCCTTAAAGGTCACACTAATAAAATCAAAGTGCAATTTTCCTTTAGCTATGGGATTTTAAATATACATAAATATTAATTAAAAAGAGGAAAGCCATACAATAAATGTCACCATTGATGGGACACAGAGATTCAACATAAATGAATGACCTTAACAACCAATCACCCCATGGCATTTGTATATTTAAGGCAGACAGAAAACTTCCTCTTCTTTCCCTTCCAAGTTTTTCTTCCTCTTCCATAAGAGAAGAATCCTTCTTACACACAAGTGCAAAAGGTAGAATACCTTAGCTCATATACAGCACTTCAATGCTGGTCACCCATACTTAATTCTTGCATATGCATCTACCATTTATGTTATTTGTAGCTCTAATTTTAGATTTTAGTTACATTAACATGTGGCTTTTGACATATAACTTCAAAGACAGTTATAGCCAAATAAATTTCCTGAGGTAAATTAACAGAATCTGGCCTTCACTCTTCATGGCTTTGGCATGTAATTCCAGATCTGTTGGGTCATTTTCTCTTCATTTCCACCCTGTTTACATTATGAAAAGAATCATTTCTCTTAGTGAGAATCATTGTTCAAGTTCAATTTGCAGGGTGAACAGCAGACAGAAATTTGTCATTCCTTTCCATGCTGCCCACACAATGCTCACGCTCTCAACACGAATCAACTTATTGTAAACAATTGCAGGCACAAATCAAGACTGTCGTAAGGCAGGAAATGTTAAATAATGAACAAAAATAATAGCCTAAACTGAGCACTAGAAAATTTACTGACCTCAAAACCAATTGACAAAACATACTTGCATTCTCATACAATATGACTCCGAATGAGCTTGACCAAAAATGTGCTGAAATGTACATCTGTAAATCATTTTGAGTTTGAATCTTCAGAAAAACTTGACTCACATGTTCATCCTGGGAGTCAGGGACAAACATGATGAAATCTGTCATTTCATTGGCCTAAGTTGGACCAATGACAATGCAGCTTTTCAAATGTTGTTTTGAAGACTTTCTGAGGTGAAGAGAGATTTCTTTTGCTAAACAAAAAACCACAATAAAAACACAAAAACACTCAAAATCTACAACTGACTCCACATAAAACATTTAAATTTGGAGGAATTTAGACAGATTCAATGTATGATTCTACACATTTTAAGCTGCCATAGGGAAGTATCTCCCTTTGCAAGTAGTTTAAGTTTAGAGACTTAATAAAGCCAAATTAAAACACAGGACACCGGAAGATGGGTACTGACAGGAAGCTTTATCACTGCCTCTCTTTTGGATAAGTCTGAAGGTTTTACTGTCTTGACTGAGAGGAAATATACCTGAATGGCTGCCAGGTTTTTCTGCTCTTGCGAGGGAGCTTGATGAACAAAGCGCAACCAGTTGGCATGGCGTGGGTTACTAGCATCCAGAATATAAAGCACATCTCCCTTATTGCCACGGACCTGAAAGAAGAAAAAAAAAAATGCTGTATGATGACACAAACATATCAGAGCTCTACAGCAGATTTTCTTCTGTTCTTGTCGCTTTGATGTTCATTTTTATTACATCAAAGTGTCTCAGCATTACATAGCAATACCACATCATATGGACAGTTCTGTGCCTCACAATGTGGTGGTGATAGATAACTACATCACAACATTCATTTCAGTGGTTATCATCAATGGCATTCCCACACCAAAAGATAAGAGTCAGTTCAAATCACCCAATACTGCTAATTTATCTGAAATATAATTAAATGTTCGCTTTATAACAGATAAACTCAAAACATAATTGGACATAATTTCAAGCTATGGTGTCTGACATTTTTTTGGTGTCTGACAGTAGTCCCACGATAAAGGTAGTGTTTGAAAACTGCAATACAAGCTGTAAGAACACCAGTATTTCCTCGCTAGAGGAAAGCTATCATCATTATTATCATTATTATTAAGGGAATGCTTTTAATCATCTGTTATCAATAAAAGAAAACTTAAAGTCGTATTTACTATTGCCGTAAAAACAAAAACAAATTCCTTTAGGCCTAGATATGGCGTGTTGATTCGAGCACATTAAAGCATCTAAGGATTTGAGTGCTTCAAAAACAGTGCTAGAAAAATGAGGCTTGGTGAGGCGGTGGTCTGTGTATGCAATCACCTCCCACATCAGTCTGGTGTCCGAGCTTTCATCCAGCTCACTAGGCAGCTTTTTTTCACCTGCAAAAGGGCCAAACTTTTCTCCCTTAAAAAAAAAAGAAAAAAGGAGAGAATGAAAAGAAAAGAAAAACAGATATCACTTGTCAAAAATGGTGCCATAGTAAAACAAAATAAAAGCCAAAACTAACTCAGTACATTAAAAAATATATATATATTATTACCCACCCCAGTGGGATACACAAAATATTTTTTTTTCACTGGGGATAAATGTTGGGCTGCTGGTGGGCACGCCTACTGTTTAATGTGAAATGTGAATACACCCCTCAGTAGTGGACATTTTCCTTTAGACTTTCCAACAGTGCAAAAAAAAAAAAAAAAAAAAAAAAAAAAATCTAGGGGGGTGTGGTCAAATTTGGTTTTCATGAATGAAGGATTCATGTTCATCTTCAACCTAAAAGTTACCACATTAACTCTACCAAGGTTGAAGGGCGATATCGCAGACATGCATGTGATTCCGGAGACAATTTTCATCATCTTTCTGGAGCCGAGTTCAGAGTTCCTCATGAGACATCCCTGCAGTGGCAATGCAAAGCGCTTTTGTAGTTTAGTAAAAAATGATTTGGAAACGCTCATATCTTTAAGTAAGGCACTGTTTACGTAGAGGCAGCCTGCTAAGTGTATGGATACTGTAGTTTTGGTCTAAAAAGGTAAGAAGAGTGCTGTAGGTCTTTGTTGAAGTGGATACTTTGTTCTGCCGAGAGAGAAACAACTTGAGTTACAGTATCTACGTGGCACTTCACGTCAGAGGAGCCTTGGGTTGCAGCTGAGCCTCTGACAGCGACGACAAGGAATTACGCGAACATAAAAATGTCTTATCTACATCGCCGCGGCTTGAAACAGAAAACACTTTCCGCGTTTTAAATCTTCGACCCGGTTTAACGTTACATAGCTGTCCAGTTCAAAAACAACAAACCTTTTTCACCCGCCTCGCCGTGTAAAGACCGATTCCATCCTGGACCTTTGACGATTTCAAAGAAAATCTGTCTGGCACATACATACCCAACATTGTCATAACTCAGAAATAATCCCTACAGTGACAGTAACTTGGCACTAGATTGTGTCAGCGGAAGTGGATAGGTGTTGTCAGTTTGAATTTGGAGCAGATTGTTTCTCCGTGAAGCGGTCCAGGTTCAACTCCTGTTGCTCGTGCTGCAGGAAAGCGATGCGGCGTCCTGATTGGTCCAAAGTTTGTAACCAGAAGCTACCTTTCTCTGTCATAGAGGAGCCGGGCTGAGCTTCAAGCTGCGCTCCCCCACCCCCAGGTCGTTTGACTGGGAGGATAACAAACACCCATTGTATAGATCCAGCAACCTTCTAGTCTCTCCGTACATATACATAATCCTCACGCTGTTCGGATCACATTTCATCCATGCTAAGGGAAAAGATAGTAGCGTCCTCAGACCTTTTCATGTAGGTAAAGAACCCCTTAATATACAAGCAACACCCATCTGACAAGAATTACACAGCTGTCTATTGAGTTGTAATAAGAATAAGAGAAACATGCTGCAAAGTGTGATCAAAGGCACCAGTCAACAGTGGAAAGCAGACTGGAATTAAAAGCAAATCACACAAAAGTAAAAACAAAAAAAGAGCATGAAAGCCAGGAAACCAGCAAGCGTGTCTGACAAATGGGATTGAAACAGTGTGTGGGTGGAGAAGGACAAGTGATACTTATGCATTCCTATTAACTCATTATTTTTCATAATAGTTCTAATCTATGGCCAGTGTTTCCATGAAAACCTTGCTTAGATGTGAGAAGGTGTAGGGTGTGGTTGCGTCATCAAGAGGGTCTCTCCTGTGAAACAATTTTTAGACCCATGAGACCCCTAGAAAACTTAACACTAAATTCTCACACAATCTACATTAGCCTACGCTTTGCCCACGCTACGCAGAGCCCAGAAAAACTCAGAAGCATTTATAAAAAATCACCATTAACCTCTAAAACAACACAGTATTGGGATGTCTGTCAATCCCAGCTTGAAATAACCCGTTCAACAATTCAAAAAAACCACACTGTACCAACAAGCTGAATCCAATGGGACCTCTGATGCTCTGATGATATGCTCAGCAGGTCAGAAACCACATTACTAACAGTCAAAGCCCATTGGGACAGATGATCCCTCTGGCTTGAAGTGGCAAGAAAACAGACTGAACCCAAAGGTTTTGTGTATAAGCAATAGCAATTTATAGAAAGAAGTATGCGAGGAGTTGTGGATTGTGCATGACCTTACATTACAGCTACCATAACTGTTATATCATGCACATTATTAGTATTCCTGCCTCATTGGATTTGAATTCATTGGATTGGATGTCATGTTTTGGTTAGCCATGTCGACGGCTCCAAGTATGAGAAGTTAATATCCCCTCATTTCAACCCTACCATACATTTGCTTGAAAACCCTGTGAAAAGCAATGCTGCACTTCTTTGACGTATTTATGTATTTCAACAGTCGTATAACTTCCGCAGAATTTGCTCAGAATTTAGACCTTTGGGAAGCATCTTGATTGTATAATGACAAAGAATGACGTTACACACATTCTGTAATACAAACATAGTGCGCAACAGTGTGATACTAAGCCAATTTTTTCATCAGCCAGTACACAACTGCCACATGAAAACAGGATGGAGACGCACATGTCAGAATGCTGAACCTATCAGGCCGCAGGCAGACATCACACTGTCTTCTCTACCATGACGCGTGTGATTTATATCTCCAGAGACCACAAGTGGAAAAGAAAAAGTCCATGCACCTTGATTTGTTGATTTTCACCCTGCACAGAGAGATTAAGATAATCAAGAGTACAACAACACTGTTTGTGTTTGTGTGTTTTCTCTTTTCTGAACACCTCTGCAGAAAATCTCTTTCCCCCTTTAATCAGCATTGTGTCAGTGTTATGCTGGCTCTGTTTATGTTGTTTATAGCTCTTGTTTATGCCAGCGGCTTCCTGCTATATTATGGCTCCACATTTAACTGCTCCATGATTGGTCCAGATGACCAGTGTTGGTTGACAAGGGACGTGCAGAGACAGTGTTCATGTTTACCTTAGAGTCAATGATCTGGTATGAAGTGTGGTTTGCATCTTTGTCAGAGAATGAGTTTTGCAGCCCCCCACCGATCTCCAGTGTGCACATCCTGCTAAAGCTATTGTTGGTTCAATGTGAAAACCAAATGATCTAAAACTTCAAATCTTTTCTCACTGACGATAATCCCTCCAATCCTCTCATACCACATAACTTGGGAGAAATGTCTCCTTCAACAGTAAATTTTTCACCTTACTTAAGGTAAAGCTTATTGCTTTGATCATCATTGTATCTGAGGTTGTATCGTCAGCGGGCCAAGTGTCATGTTCCAGGTGATCCCAGAGGGGTTAAACCAAAGTAGAAGGCTACAGGGAAACCTATTGGGTGACATGCCTGACCACCGTGCTGAGAGGGCCTTTTGTGTGCCCCTGCCCCACCCAAGTCCTCCCTGGTCCATTTCTGTCTCCCCTGACCTCTCTGTCAAAGCCGTGGCCTGTCGAGGCAGGACGATTAAGTGTCATGACCCCTTTTTTCCTCCATGATCTCTGAAGACCCTCAACCCCATTAACTTTCACTCAGCTTTCACTAATATCCCTAGGTGATCCAACCCTGATCTCCAACACCTGCACATAAGACACACACAGAGGCACACAAGAACCGCCCCAAAATGCATGTACACACACATACACACATACACACACACAGACAGACACACACACACACAGACACACACACACACACACACACACACACACACGCAAATTAATGGACAGCATCTGTTTTGCCATTGTTTTTAACAAAAAAGTATTGCACTGCATTTCTGTCTATCCATGCCAGCCTTGTGATAGACAGGCGATGTGTGTACAGTGTGTATCACAGGATAGGCTTCAGGTCACCGTGACCCTGCAGAGGATTCAGGGGACAGAGAAAATGAATGAATCAATGTACTGCGAGCAAGTGCAACTTATTTTCTCATATTATTTTGATTTTATTTGAAGAGATAATTTGGATGTATTGGATATCATCTCCAGATACGTGGTCAGAATAGTGTCTTGTTGGTTGGTGCATGTTTGGCCTGGTAGAAAACGAATTTCCCCTTTGGGGATTAATAAAGTGCATCCTATCCTATCCTACTTGTCCAAGCGAGCAGGTAACTAAATGAATGGCAGTCAACAGGGTCAGCTAATGGCTAGCATTCCAAAAAAAAAAAAAAAAAATCAAATGTTTAAACCATCCATAACAAATTGCAACAGCAGTAATGTATTCCAATGCTTATCTCTCCCATTAGACACATGTTATATCTTGGAATTATGTCTTGTCTTGGTATTATCATTGAAGAACACCAGTGCATTACTATGCCGATTTTGCCTATTGGAACATCTTTTCATAGAACTGAAAGGTGGTGTGAACACTGGTAATACGTGCACTCTTCAAATAGCAATTCCAAGATATAGCTTCTGTCTAATGGGCACCTGAAGCATTGGAACATGTTATTGCTCTTGCATTTTGTTGCGGGAGGTATAAACATTTCCTGCAAGTTTTTTGGCTTTAATGGTTATCCATTAACTGACCCTGTTGACTGCTAACTCTGATAATTATGCATGCATTACAATTGTGTATGTATTTTCACTTAATGATGTTATTGTTTTAACTTATGTTTTATTGTCTTATTGATGTTTTTATTGTTTTTATTACTAAAAACACAAACCACAATAAAATCAATACAATCAAAACGATTGTATTGTAATCTTTATTTTATTTATTTATTTAACCTTTATTTACCGCAACCCTTGTGAGGATAAGCGGTTTAGAAGATGAATGAATGAATAACCTTTATTTAACCAGGAAATCCCTTGAGATTAAAATCTCTTTTTCGAGGGAGACCTGGCCAAGAAGAGCACACCATTACAGAGTTACAAAAATTCTAAAATAAAACACGTTAAGAACAGACAAAGGACAACAGACACATACAACAAAATCCAGCTTAGGAATAGCAATTGCACTCTTCAGTAACACAGATTACGGATTTAGTATGTTATCATTATTTGTTGCTGTTGTTATTGTTATTTATTAGTATGTTTTACTACTGTGGTATGTTTTTATTGCATTTTATTGTTTTTATCTATACTTTCGTATTATTTTATGGTCTGTGTAATCAGGGCGTCCTCGAAAAAGAGAGCTTGCTCTCAAGGGACATTCCTGATTAAATAAAGGGTCGATGATGATGAATTAGCCACAACTCTGACCATAAGCATCGCCTCTGTAGATAACGTCCATACTTGGACAACCCTAGTGGTGAGTGAGTCATAGCCATGTGTCAGTAAATCCAAACTATCCCTTTAAGAGTCATCAGTTCCTTTAGTTTAAAATCTTTCTGCAGGGTATTCTATGTAAGTCATGAAGGCTCTCTTCAGACACACCACTCCACATTTATGATTAATATGAACACATAAGTATGAAAAAAGCTTTCCCAGAGTGGGCGTAAACAAAAACAGAGCAGTGTATTCTGTGTGGACACAGATGGCAACCAGCCTTAGCATAATGAAGCTAGCTGCTGCAACAATGAGTCCAAAATATTCAGATTACTGAGATAATGGTAAATGATTACATGTAAATTATTTCAAATCCTATATTTGCTACCAAATAGTGCACAGACATGTGGATCACCAGCACCACAGGACCAAGACTGTGAACCTGAGAGTACCGAGCCTTGGAACCGGGCCACTCGGTGGCTGGACTGCCAGTGCAGTCTCAGAGGGCCAAAAAGTACAGAAACCACATTTAGGACATGGCGAAGGAGAGGATTGCATTGAAATAAATACTTTCAGAGTTTCTTTTTTTCTAAGTAAATATTTTCACTGGAGGAAAACCTCACTTTGGCAAACATACAAATGGTTCCATACAAGATTTTCCAACTGGATGTGTGCATTTTTCTGAAATCTCCCAAACCTGATACTGTAGATTTAGGGGCCAGACCACCTTTTGTTTCATGTTTCACAAACCCCTGCAGTCCCTCACCACAACTCCTTATTTCAAGGCTGTCGCTGAATAGCCAGCAAACCATTTCCTGCAGCTCCGAGGTCACTGGATAAATGATGTTTTCATTTGTCAACCCTAGGTCGCAACTAAAGGAGGGTCTTCAGAGGCAGTCTTTTGAAATTACAGTACTGATGAAGCGTGAGAAATTACAGGCACTTAGGAGTGATTTCATGAGCACCAGACAACAGAGGGACCACCCCCACGCTGGTCAAGTGAGAGGGAGCATTGGAAATGGGTACACAAACACACAAACACACAAGCCTTTACATGCGCATGCATTTAATACACATGCACACACCCAGAAATCAGTTCACACATACACACAACAACATGGCACTTCTCTTTAGGTATCCCCCAAATGTACTTCATGTGTACAAGCTTATTAATATCTGCTCATGATAATAAGACTAGTCTGAGAGTTTATTATATTCCTGAATATAAATCATAGTCAAGGACAGGCATTGTTTGGTTCCTAAGTTATTCTAATGGAGATCGGCTGAGACTGGCAATGCCTGAGGGCCACTGGTCCCTCTCCACCCTGGGAATGGGTTTTTGGTCAGAGTGGGTTTGGAAAGGAGCCACAGACTTCTGCCTGGCCCTCTGTTAAATCAGAGTTATGTGGAGCTGGTTTGGACCTGAGCCTCCACAAGGATCCATCCCCAGAGCCACAAAAGTGGAATCATTTTCATCATGGCCTACTCTTCTTTACTTCCCTGCTGGGGCTTCCTCTGCATGTCTGTGTGTGCATGTGGGTATGAGCACGTGGGTGTGTGCTTGTGTGAGATTTAAAAATGCAGAGTATCATAATTTCTTTGTGTACTGTTTACTTTGGAGGTTTGGTGGACAGTGGCACCAGTGTAAGGCTGAATCATTCCATGTAGCCGTTCTCTAGTAGTTTTTCACTGCCATGGGAGTTACACTCAAAGCCTTACCAGTGTGTTTTGTGGCATGTGTCAGTCAGCAGCCTCGGCTCCTTTTTCACAATCTCTTCCCAAAAGTGTCACTCAACTCCAGGCCAAGTAACAAATTCGTTCACACGCAAATACACTCAGCACACACACAAGTACTGTCCTGCCTAAGTGAAAATATAAGCATGTTTTTTCTTAAATTGCGTAAGAGACTACAGAATCTGTTACTATTTAACTGGGTGTTGGTAACATCATATATTTGTCTTAAAAGACAGCTCATACCAGGCTAACGTCCATCTAATGAATATGGGGGTTAGGCGAGTCATGCTAACTCTGACCAGGAATCAAAGCCGGCTCTGATTACTCCACCACTTACCAGAGCACTGGATGTCTGTCTCCACCACTCACCCAGCTCCGGGCACACACATATATACAAAACTCTTACATCAAAGCCATGCGTTCATTACTACGCAAAAGATAAACAGAGATGGCTCTTGGATAGAGGTTTCTGTGTATGTGTGTGTTTGTGTGTGTTGGTGGATTGGGGGCGCTTGTGAAGAGGGTTCCTGAAGTTCTGTGTATGTGCTGAAGAGAGACAAGTTTGTTTACTTTGATTCCAGAGCAGAGGATTCTCAGTTTCATTAACGAAGCTTCAGAACAGGGTGCTGACTTAACATCTGAGCAGAGCCATCCCTGCTGGCCGACTTTTATTAGTGGCACTTTACAGGGCTATCCATGACATTCCCACAGCTCCGTGGAAGCTCCTCCACATTATTCCAGTGCAACAGCAGGTTAATGGAAGCCAGGTGGAGCCTCCACGCATTTTGTCCGATCACGACGGCTTGATTGACAGCGGGCTGTGGAAATGAATTGGAGTGTAGCTGCTCAGAATCGGGTCGTGATGGAAACACAGGGATTCACGAGGAACAGCTGTTTTTCTTGGCCACAACAGAGAGAGCTTTTCCATTCACCTGAGACTGTCATTAATTGGAACGTGTAGATATGTGTGTTGATGTGTGTCTGGTTTTTCTCTTCACTTTATTTGTGGTTAACTGTGTGAGTTGGTTAAACAGCATTGCAAGTCACCCACTTCCCTAGAATACACATGAAAAACAATAAGGCGTTGCTCAAGAGGTGATGGTCTGTTCATTTCACCTGGTTTATCTTGTATTTTTCAATTCTGATTTGAATATTTTCTGCTTTAATTTAGTGGATCAAAATTATTCCGATGGGGGACAATATAGTTTAAAAACACAATTCTCAAACTTTAAATAATAAATTCTTGATCTTTTTTTGGGACACAAATAACAGCAAAAAACCCTATCAGACAAGCACAAGGCTATCAGTGCTGAAACAAATTTGTTCCAATTTAAATGCTAACAGTGTGATTTATCAATAAAGTTAAAGGTATTTTGTGCTAAACTGATCAGCATTGACTTAAGTGAGGACCCTTCAGACTAAACTGACCAAAAGGTCTGTTTTTGTCAGTTTAGTCCTCTCCTTAATCAACCCCTGCAGTTCTGCATAGCACACCTTTTAAATAAACATGTTTCATTATTAGATCAGATGGTATCCAACTAGTATCAAAACTCACGGTGTTACATCTGTGACCAATAAATTGCACATTTCATCATCAATTGCATCCTGTGAGGTGAAGTTGGTAATGCATCATAGAGGTGATCAGTCAAAGCACAGAGCAGGACAGCCATATGTAACTGTAATCATATATAATCAGCAGGTACAAGGAAGGGGACCCCTTTAAACAGCCCTCTGGGATCTGGAAACAGCCGTGAATAACCAAAACACACTTGCAGCTTACATTAACTTTCTACTCTTAATTTCTTATGCAAAAGGGGGTTCTAGGAAGGCCTTT
The DNA here is from genome assembly GCF_902150065.1 of Myripristis murdjan. Taxonomy (NCBI): domain Eukaryota; kingdom Metazoa; phylum Chordata; class Actinopteri; order Holocentriformes; family Holocentridae; genus Myripristis; species Myripristis murdjan. The sequence goes on along the minus strand of NC_043983.1, from coordinate 17,770,005 downwards.
GGAAAGGAGTCGTCAACATCCAAATATTGCTTTGTAGTGCCGCACAAGTGCCTTTGCAACAGGGGCAAAGCCATGAACCCATGAAGGTGCTAAGATGCACCACTTCATCGGTGTAAACCCATGACAGTTTGCATCTGTGGCACACTGTTTTGATTGCAGATGCTGGTGTAAAAAGGGATCTGTGTTCTAGTGGCATGGAGCTTAGGCACTACTTAGGAGAACATTTGATACCTTTTAAAACATTCCAGCAAATACTTACTGCCTATTTAGGACTCCCAAATTACTCCTGCGATAAAGTTATCAATTCAAATCACTCTCATAGTATCAAGTTCTGCTTATTTGACCATAATTTAGACCTCTGAATGTATAAACACGATATGCAGTGTGCCCTTTCATCCTGGAGCCGTGATTGTGATGTTAACTGCTTGGCAAAAGAACATGACACCCAGGGTGACACAGGGATTACTTGTTCTATATTTAGTGTTTATGTACATGAATATTGGCAGGACAACTCTGTACATGTGACACACACAGTGATACAGTGATAATACACAGACCTCCAGCACAGAACACATTTACAGATGGACTCTAGAGCAAACACTGGCTGAGATACACAAGGGAATGTCTCAACTACGACAATTTCCTCATAGAACTGGAATTTCCTCATAACAGTTATTATCGTCATCAATAAAAACAAAATAATCAAAAAAAGAGGCAAAAAGTATAAAATAATTTAAATCCCTCCTAAAACATATTGAATATGCAGCGAGAACTGTACAATGCAGGTAGCTACTGTATCTCCTCTGGTCAATGTGATTTGAAACTGAAGGAACAAACAAATATGACAAACCAAAAGCGAATTTCATGCAGCAAACAAGAAACATACAAGATGAGAAATGATCTTTGAAGCTCTGCCTCCCCAATAGCAACAGAATGTAGAGACCCAAATCTTGGCGACAAAGCACCTCGCGCTACAGGTCACCCAGACGTGCCACAACGAAATGTAAACATAAATATACAGGTTGATATCTCTCTCTACAAACAGTTCAGTCACTGCCACAGGCCCATCAGCTGTGTGAGTAGTCAGTCTGTATACACTCCTTAGTAGAATATCACTTAGAGTTAAATAAACTTATTTAATATATATATTTATAATAGATTTATTCTTTGCAGAGTCATTTAGCAGTATTTCCTTGTTTTCACCAGTTTACTCTGGTATTTGACTGAGTGACCACTGTGGCCCACCACGTAAACATCCAGCAGGTAGGTCTTGCCTGGCTCCAGACCTGTGATGGTCTCTGTAGTCACAGCCTTCTGCAGGTTCGGGCTGTGGAAGTACTTGCACAGGACTTTTTCTGACTTCCTGCGGGTCTCTGGCCCAGCACACTGGTTCTGTTCACGGCGTCGCTGCTCCTCGCCGTAAGTCTCAGCCACCTCCTTACGGTAAATACAGTACTTGTTGCGGTCCTGCGTGCCCAGCCAAGCCACAGTGGCGGAGGAGCAGGTGCGCAGCTTGTCAAAGGCCTTAATGCGTGTGTCCTCAGGAAGTGAAGGGAAGGGCTGTTTGCTGCTGGGCCGTGTGGTGGCTAGCACCTTCAAAGTGGAGGCCCCTTTCCTGCTGCCTCGCAAACGGATCAGGTACTTGGCCTTTGGCTTTCCCCGAAGCTGGAACTGCCGCACCCCCTCCACATTCTGGGAGAGCAGCAACTTGCCATCACGCCTCACCTGCACCTGCACAGCGTCCAGGCACGTATGGACGAACAGAGTGACCCTCTGGTGGGAGGAGACGGGAGCAAAGCGCAGAAACTTGCTGCCCTTTCTCTTGATGAAAACATCAGACACTTTGCCGTCTTTCAACTCCACGGTCTTCTGGCGAGCTTCCTCTTTAGTGCGAGCGAAAGTGCCCACATACGCCGTGCTGGTGTTCGTGGCTGAATTCACAGCAAACACGTCAAAGTAGTACTGTGTGTCTGGTTTCAGGTCTGACACAGTGAAAATGTTCTTATTGCCAATGCACACCTTCACAATGTCTGACGCTCTGGGCTTGGCCGCGTAGCCCCGTGAGATCTTGTTACTTGTGAAGCCTCGGTCCTTGCCAAAATCATTGTCAGAGGGGACAAAGCCAAAGTGTGAAAAGTCAAATGGGCTGAAGTCTCTGCCGGGCTTTGGAGCCAGCATGAAGGCGTCGTCAGCATTGATCTTAGCTTCAGCAGCACACATGCTCTTGAAGTTGTGCTCCTTGTTGATGACTACGCAGTACTGGACAGGCTGGCCCATCAACGTGCCAGTGGGTGTAGGCTTCCAGGCCAAGGTGACAGTGGTACGTCCCAGTGCGGTCACATCCACACGTGGGTCGTAGGGCAGCTCGGGGTAGGGCTGGTCAGACTCTGGAGTGGTGGTTGCGTACACCTTGAAGTTGCTGTCCTTCTCTGTGGAGAGCAGTTCCAGTTGGTAGAGACCGGACGGCGTGCTGGTGGCTACATAGGACTCCACATCATTACCCTTATAGGTGAAGAGCTCCGTCCCCTCATCTACTGTCACCTGCTGTTTCTGCTGGTCGAGCGGCTCAGGCTCTCCTGGAAGACAAAACAGGCATGACGTGAGTCCCTTTGTCCAAATAGACCTATACTGATATTACAAAGCTGAAAATCTTGGCAGATATTTTTATTGAAGACCTTTCCGGTGTTTTTTTTTCCTCCTTTTCAGCTGGCTGAGATGAGAAATAATTTCCACTGCCGCTAAAAATGACCTGTTTAATGTGTTGATGCTGGTGAGGTCATGGTGAAGCCCCGCAAGCTTCATGGACGATTAGCCCCTCGCAAGCCAGCCGTGTTTTCACTCTAAACATCCCTGAAGATCACAGGCCAGTATTCACTTGGCCTTTCCGGGGAAGCTGTGCTACAAAGAGGCGCCTTGTAGATTCTACATGAGGGAGACAGTCTAAGGCCTTACTGCAGCTGAGCAAGAAACCATAATATTATGTTTGTCAACCAGAGAGTGTGCTCAGTGGTGTACTAAAAATTAATGCTCAAAGATCTACTCCCGGCTGAGGCATTTAGCGGAAAAAAAAGGAGCAAAGACAGGAAGAGACTAAGAAGTTTTTGTGGAATTAGAGTTCACTGTAAACTGGGGCTGTCAGCACCACGTCGCTCCACCTGTGTGAAGCTTCCACCAACGGTACTCGCTTTGTTGTGTCCAGATTTGCCATCATGCTTCCAGTTAGTGATGAATTCTTTTCACTTGACTCAAAGTACACGTCTTCAACAATATAATGACCCAATAAATCATTTTGTAACATCAGATCTGACAAGGGCACACACGCATACACTCACACACACACACAGCTGCACATGGATTCAAATTCAAATATATGCTCACGTCACACATATGAATGCTCTAAACCGCGGCTTTAGTCATCTGGCATGACTGGATCTGATCTTTTGTGTTGAAAGAACGCTCTCCAGATGGAGAAAGTGCTCTCGTGTGCGAGTGTGAGGAAAAACAGAAAGAAAGACAAAGATAGAAAGATAGACAGAAACAAAGAAAGAAAGAAAGAAAGAAAGAAAGAAAGAAAGAAAAAGAGAGCAGCAGGGGTTCCCCTAAGAAGACCAAGACAGCTTAAGTAAAGGGATGTAATGGCTTTGATTCAGTAGGTTGAGCAGAGTAGTGCTCTTCTCTAAAATTACAGACGTCAGTTTGGTCAAACCAGACATCATAAGTGGTCAGACTAGACACTACGGCTGTGACTTAATTAAAACCCACCAAAACACTGTGTAGGTTAATTGTGTGTGGGGGAATAGTGATATTTTCGCATAACATGTCATTAACCTCTTCCACTGCTGCCTAATGTAATTTACCTGATCCTTCTCCACTGGCTTCTTCGGGCAGTTCCTGCAGAGTCAGTTTCCACTCAAGAGGAGCGTCACAAGGTGTCACAGTCACAGACAGCGGGGTGTTGTCCTCTTCCACCACAAAGTAGTACCTGCGACAACAAAAGGCAAAAGGGGTCTGACGTGAGCACCACTAATCATTTTGACTCATTGTAGTTGACGCGTGCCGCCACATCAGTTGGTGTCGGTAGTTTATGTGCGTGAGCTTTATTATGCTTGAGCATGCAGAGCTATTACTGTACCACTGACCTTGGCCTCTCTCTCTTTCTTTAAGCATGACAGACATTCAATTACACGAACATGCCTTTCTCATCAATTATTAATTTTTGCATCAACATAATAGTTTTTGTTACGCGGAAACGCCTGATGTTTCCTATCTATTTACAGAAAGTGGCCATTAACAAGTTTAATGTTTTCCTCACCGACTGTTACGGCTCAGTTAGCAGACTCACAGAGCTGAAGTGCAAGAAAATCACAGAGGGGCATGCATTGCTTGTGAACGAACCCATTACTCAGATACCCACAGACATCCATTACATCCATTTACCTTCATGACAGCATGTAGAGGTTGTGAACTAGAGAACTGCCTGTAATAACTTTGAACTAAGATGCAGTGAAACTGATTCATGATGACAATCCATTGTTTGTCTTGTGGGCTCTTACCTCTTGGGTGTGTCTCTGAACAGGTAGCCACTGATCTCCGCTCCATCCGGTATGACGGAGGAGTCATGGAACAGCGCCTTGTCTCTGATCTGCATCTGGAACAGCCCTTCGTCCCGCGTGGGCAGCTTCTGGGCCACAGCTCCCAGGCCCAACAGCACAAGCATGAGCACACTCCTCCAACCCTCAGCTCCTTTACACTGCCTCATCCTGGAAAACACAGAAGAATGACTGAAATCTCTCTCTCAAAGCATTATATACCACTTGGAGCATAATCAGGGCAGTCATAGCTTTGCGGTTGGCTGTTACTTTTGTTTGATTATTTTTGTAAGATGATTTCAACTTCAGTTTAGTGTTACAGTGATAGGATTTATTACCAGCATAGTTTCTGTCTCTCTTTTCACTAAATGTTGTTTGGTTATTTCATTTGTTTTAGTTGGAGTTTAAAGCTTCATAATCTGATGGTCTCAATCAAGAAAACCGAGTGCAAAGTGGCTGTTTTATGTTTCCAGTATAAAATAAAACTGCTATGTGTTGAGTATTTCTCCTCCTGCCATATTTTCAGTTTGGCATTTACTAAAAACACTAAAAATGATTAATGATTTTTATTTTACACCAACTAGTATTGGCAACGGATATTATAGAGCCATTATAGTTTACAGTTTCTGTGTTCTAGTTTTTACAAAGAATTATTCTTTATTAACACTTTTACACTAGGTTACACTTTTTTTTATCACATGTTGCTAAAATATTTTTTCATGCCTTGCTTTTAGTTTTAACTTTAATTTTTATAACCTCAGAACTCGGTGACAACAGGGGAGAGAAGGGATAAGAAAGAAAATGTAAGGGACACAAAAAGTGGACCCCAGGCCACAGAGAGGGAAGAGAGATTAGATTTAAACAAAGATGTGTGGAGTTAAAGAGATTGCTGGAAGCTCCAGGGAGCCATACTCTTTTGTAGAAAGCTACATAAAAATGTTTAGTGTAGCAATCCACAGATATGGGATGTGGTTCAGGACAGACTAGGTGCAGCTGACCATGGCTGAGAGCCTCTCACGTATCCCCTGTCTATTGATTTTGCCCCATTGATTGCAGCTGATGGGAACGCCAAATCCCTGGTGATTTAATCAGTGTAATGATGGCAGATTAGCCAGATACTTTACTGCCATTTACTGCAAGCGAGATGGTGTCCTTTTAATGACCCCTCTCCCTCTCCCTTTCTCTGTTTGCCCTTCCTTGTCTTTCTCTCGTTCCCTTGATCACCCTTTTTCCATCAGCAAATATAACTAATCTCTTTCTCATTCACATGCGTACATATATAATGTATATCCCTCCCTGTCTCTGTCCCTCTCGTCAAACATGTTTTCTCCTCCCTCCCTCGTTCCCTCCCTAAGTAAAACCAGAGGGAGCCAGGCCTGGACGTATACCTCCACACTCCAAACACGGCTTCATTACTACATTATCGTCCTTTAAAACACAGGCCAGAGAAAAGCCCTTGACAGCTCCTGTCAGTGTCTCCGTCTCTTGTGTTGTCTGAGCCCAGCCTCCCGTCATGCTGCCAGACTTCACAGAGCAAAGGAAAGCCATGTAAGTGGTACTTTGAGGTTTGACTCACAGAGAGAACAGATCCTTATCTCCTCCGCTTGTCTCATTCCACTTCAGATGCGTGTCGGTTGGAACAAAGACATGTCTATTAATACTCAAGACAGCGCTGAGGTGGTATGTACAGAGCTGCTCAGAGCTGTCTTTCATTCCATCCCCGAACGCCACACAGACACAGAGAGGCCCCCCCCCCCCGTCCCCAGCTGCTTAATCAAGCCCACGCAATGGCAACAGCACACTGATGTCATTCGATATAATGTCTGCTATCACTCATGCAGTAAAAGTTTTATTGCCATTTGAATTTCCTACAAAAGTTTTGAACACAGCCGAAGCACATTTGATTTGTGCCTTGTGTGCGATATCCTCTTTACAAGTGATACTACTGATTCAAAACCAATGGCTGACCCTGAGATTATGTCCCTTAATCCAGCCTGCACTAAATGTTGCATTCCCAGGTCCACATTCAGAATGCAGAGTGCTGAAAGATGACACCTGAATAGTAGAGCCGTTGAGCTCGCTAGTGTCTGGTCCCAGTGGTTGCGTGGATCAGCACACAGCGAACATGGTCATGCAGACTTGAATGGATCTGCTTGTATATGCAAGCCTGCACCATTCTCATGCCACAGAGCTCTCTTACCAAAATAAAACATCAAAAAGCTGCATCTGGAACAAATAAAGCCTAATGTTTAATTAGAATGAGGAGGAATGTATGATCATAATTTGGGGGAGGATAATTTTAAGGCAAGGTCACCCACAATCGTGTCAACTTTGTTTTGCTGCTGTGTCTTATTTATTTATTTATGCTTTTTTCGAGTTTCACTTTTTTTTTTTTTTTTTTTGAAAACCATCCCATGTCCTCTGAATGGGAAGTTATGGAATCTAGAGGGCTGTGAAATGGGATTAAAAGCAAAATACAGCACTCTACTCTGGACTGTGTTTTCCTCTTTTCATGCCTTGGCTATCATGTGAAAATCCCTGTGCTATCAACCAGTCTTAAAAAAAAAAAAAAAAAAAAACTGAACTTCTAAATGACCAAACTGGGCCTAATTCATTCTAAATTAATGTTAGATGTGCATGGCTTTACACTTTTTTCCACTAATCCCCCCTCCTTCATTTTTCTCTAATTCCTGCGTGTGAAAACAACAGCTGAATGCTTTAAAAATGGCAGACCTTCATGTAAATTTCTACCATAACAACTTTGACCCTGGTCACATTCAGAAAACATTACAAGCAAACAGGGATATTATGTACAAAGCCAAAACACAATGTTCACACTATGTCATTACACGTCCCAGATGGATGCAATCTTTTCAATGACATCAATCAACTAGCTAATTAAAATCATTTTCAATCCATTATTAAGATTAAAGCAAAATATATATATGTTAAAAAAATAATGATTACAATTTCTTGCAAACAATCAAGAGAGATTATTTCCATCCACCTGATCAACCACTCTGCATGAGATAATCTACAAAACAAAGGCACATAAAAATGAAGGGAGTGGTATGTCTGCTCTCAGTGTGCACATGTGAGTGTATTTCCAGCAGCCAATGTGAACTAAGAATCACCTTAATTATTAGCACGATTACCATGTAAGGTGGTTTTTCTGAGCACAGAACACGAAGCCAGATGCATGCACACACAGCGGAGCAACTTAGCCCTACCACTCATCCCACCCCCCGTCAGTCAACATGTGTGCACATACAGTACACCCGTGCATGCAAGCTAGTTTGTGAACACCAAACTATCCCTGACCTACCCTTTCTCCCCTCACTTTGTTTAACTGGTCGCTCTCCTTCCCTCCAGCTCCTTGTCAAGACGGATAAGCCTCCTGCCTGCTGCCACATGGAGCTCATTAACAGAACGGGAGGGAATAAAAGACACTTTAATTTCAACACAAATAAAGAGACATTTCGGATTCCACCCAACAAGACGCCTGGCAGGACTCGCAGGACCTGGAGCCTCTGTGTGTTTTCTTAAAGGAACTCTGAGGGCAGATTTACGGTAGGTCTTCAGTAGCAAGCTCCATCATTGCTGTCACTTCAGGGCCAACGTGAGGATTGGAGTGAGTGGAGGATATGGGGCCGTGAGCCAAGGATGGAACCACATAGGACCTGGACCTATTCTATAGGCAGGCCAAACCAAAGCAGGTCTGGTGCTCTTGGAGAGCCAAACAGCTCATTAATGAATTGGTAGAGACTGTGGTAAGGGCTCTACTCCAAGACTCGAGATTTTATCTAGTGCATGTGTGCATATGTGTGTGTGTATGTGTGTGGGTGTGCATTTCCAAACCATCACATTCCTCTGCTCCACATTGTGTATAAGTCAAAATCATCACTCAGGACCTGTCTCCTCGCCATCCACAACATCACTCACAGTTTGAGTTTCTGAACTATCCACATCATCAGACCACAACGACATACTGGCACAATATATGAAGAAACCGAGAGCCCAGTTTCCTTCTCAGCCCCTCTTCTTTATAGTCCATCTCTGGAGCTGGCATTTAGCACTGCAACCTGGAATGTTTCTTGTAGGAGAGGGTCAGGTCGCAGGGCAGCTTTCTATTACTGCAGTAAAAATGAGCTATTCAAATGAAGGGGGCAACTCTGACTGATGTGCTGGCATTGTGGCTGAGAGGCTGATCATAGGTTACGACACAGAGTGCCCCATGGGAAAGTCACCCACCCACTGCCCATCATCAAGGATAAGGGCACAGAGTGACATCGTGGGAAATTAGTCAATCATGATCCGTTATGTTCTGCTGGGCAGAGGGAGCACAGAAAGCCTCTTCAGCAGCCAGACTGAGAGCACTGCCTCTGCTTGTGTCCATCTCAGGCAGCATAATGAGGGGCTTTGCAAAGTGAATGTGCAGGGGCACTGAGAGTGGGTGTGGATATGATGAATAATTTAACAAGGAAATAAAAACTTGTCGCCCTGTCCTTAATCTTCCACCAGTGACTCTGGATTTGACATCCAGTCTGGACAAAGGCAACGCGGAGGAGACTGTATATACACCGCAGCCTGTCACTTCTCTGGACGCAAATGGCTATAGCAACACTGGCGGAATTCTTTCAGCCAGGAGTTTTCATATGCAAATCACGGTTTAGTTACGGTATGCAACGCAGACCTTCCCATTTTAAGACTTTTTGTTCATGATTCATTCTCCTGAGAAAGTAGAAGGGAGGCAGTGTGGCTTCACCCTGCTACTAAATACAGTTATTCAAATTCCCATTCCGAGTCTGTCTCTCATTAAATACTCAAGAGACTGAAGCGAAAAACATGGGTCCATCTCTCACCATGGGCTGGATGAGGTAAATTTAACTCACTAAATAAGCTCAAATAATATTAATCTGTCTTGAATTATTTTTAAATGCAAAACAGGAGAGGTGGTGAGAAGTTGAAAATTGGCAGCACCAAATTTCTGAGATAGGCTACAGAGGCAGTGGAAGTTTGGAGTAGACCTGCTTCTACTTGAATAAACGACTCTCTCTGTTAGACGGTCTCATGTTGCTGCCTAACCCCATTTAGGGCTCATGCAGGTGCGTAAAGCCACCCATGGGTGACCGGGGAAGCAACCACTATCAAAATTACTCTCCAAGTCACAAACCGTGCAGGGTATTACACTCTGCGTCTCGATTAAAAGGCTACAAGAGGAGAATAGCCCACATAGCGCACTGGGCATTAGAAATGGGGGCGAGGACGCATATTGATGAATCGCTTCTGCTGGCTTTATTGGGTGCTCTGTCACCCCAGGGAGCATGGGAACCCTTAGGAGCACAAAGCAGGAGGATTTTCAGCGCTCCGGCTAAAGTTCAGCAGTTTTACAGGGAGTATTCATCATAACCACGCCGTGCGCGGTGAAATACAGCCTAAACCAAAGAACCTAAAATTAAAAGAGCATGCGAGTTCAGGCTTGATTGAAAAGTGTTTGAAACTTTTAACTTCCCGGAGTTGTAAACCGCAAAACCTCTTCCCCTCTCTCTCTCTCTCTTTCTCTCTGGCAGGCGTTTCAAAGGCAAGAGCGCTTTATCCGGAGAGTCCGACTCTGTTTTTATTTGGAGCTTTTATCCAGAGTCAAAATAAAAGCTGCAGAAAAGTTGAGGAAACGACTGAAAGTCTCCCCCACCCCATCAGCCTACTGCACGTATAAATCAACAGAAGCTCGCTTAATCTCTATCAGAGGCGCCGCCACATGCCATACGCAACATCATACAGAAAATTAGACAATCGTCCAAGGAGACAGTCTTACCTTTCGGATTCTGAAACTGCGAAGTTGTCTGAAGGATGGTGGTACTTGCTTGCAAAAAATGCCTTTATCACCACAATAAAAAACTAATCAACTAACAGAAATGTGACTTAGAAAAAAATAAAATAAAATAAAATAAAAAATCAAGTTCTTCTCTTCAGTGTCCAATAGTTTCCTCAGTTCAGTTTTTGCTGTAGAAGCCTATCAATCGGATTAGGCGACTGCTCTTGTGCGTGTTGGCAGTTTTCTTGAGGATTGAACTGGTCTCTAGTGGGCAGGAGTGTGTGTGAGTGTGTTTAAGTGCATGTGTATGAGTGGGTATCCTGAGTGCTGGCAGTGCGTCCCTCCCCTGCCGCGCTGCTGCTATTGAAACCTCGACTAGACTGGAGGCAAACTGGTGCGAACTTCTTCTTCCCTGCGCTCTCTGTAGGAAGACTCCAAGAAACAGCCTAATAACTGAGGAACCAGCCCACTCCTCCTGCACAACCACAGCCCCTGCACAGAAAAAAACCCAGCAAGGACCACATTCACCCCAGCATTTGACTGGCAGTAGATTTTTTTTATGAATGAAAAACTTATATTCTGTTCATTTTTAACGGATTTTAACTAAATAGTTAGTTAAAATTGGTGAGAGCGTGCTGAGAAAGCAAAACGAGCTTGTGCCGCAGATCTGACCGGTGCATAAATCTCTTGCCTCTGTTATTCTAAGAGCGGGGATCCCCCTCATACCTTTTGCTTGGTAGCTGTTTACTACGATGCGCCCTGGAAATTATTACTTTGGGCACTTGCATCTTTTCTAAGTCACGCAACGCTCCGGGCTACATTTGTGTGAAGGCAAGTTTTATCATAGGCCCAGATAGCTGGGTTTGCAAAAACATGATGATTTCTGTGCCTCCTCCGCGGAGCAACTTTGATGATGTAAAGACTGGAGCAGCAGTTTTTATCAAGTGAAAGGTGGTAGGCCCTCGAGTATAGGCTATTGCTGATTAACTATGGAAATACCCAGTGGGGCGTTTTTGTCTGTTCCTGCCACAAAACCCGTGGATGTAAATATTTATTCAAGATAAGAGCCATTGTCTGAATTCTGTCCCTGAAGTGAATTGCCCCAAATTTATGACTTGATGGGGGTCCATGTCTGATGAGTAGGCAATCTAGTCTTGGAGGATGCTGCTGTTTCCTGCTGTTTCCTCACCAGGAGGGCCGCCTACCAGTTTACTTCTGTTGCTGAGGCCGTTTATGCGTGAAAGGAAGCAGGTTGCTTTTAGTTTATTGTGGGTCTTGGGTAAGTGACAGCTACAAGTTACCCTCTAGATTTCTCCTTGATATAACCTATAGGTGAACGCACATAGCCAAGTAGATCTACAGATTTACATCTGACATGCAAGAAGACTTTTGTTCCAAAATTGAGCCACCTAGAATGAGGGCATGTGACTTGCATTGTTGACATTATCTGAGGAGAGCAGGCCATTTGTCTCAAAATGATAAAACTTTACACCTCTACTTTTCCTAAATATTGAATAATGATAGCCAGGTGCTAAGATCTTTTTCCCAAAATGGATTGCCAATCCGGCTCCTGACACATTTCTGAGTTTTATGTCGACCATTCATTTGCAATAACAGCAGATCTACGGGTTCGTGGTCAAATGAGACTGAAAGGCTGGAGGAAGTGTTGGTGCAACAGCGTCATCTAGCGGCATCTAGCGTCTGCAGGCCACGTCGAGGATAGCAGGGACGCATGACTGTGAACACCAAGTACACATTGGCTTTATCTGAAGGGATAAGGTGAGATTCTGCATCACTACACCCTCCATTTCTCTGCAAGAGGGTTGCCTCGGGTTTGAAGCAGTGAGCTTTGAGGTGTGAACGCTGAGGCGAACCTACAGTTAACCTTTGGTAGGGTTTCCCTGGACTATCTCATTAGCATTGCATCAGAAGTGAGACAAGGCTTTCTTACCAATCCACCCAAGTTTCATAGTTTTTCAGCAAAAGTCCAGGGAGACCTTGGAAGAGCATGTGAGCCAACTAAAATAGATAAGAAAAGGGGATTAGAGACTGAAATGCAGATCATTTTTACAAGAAGTGTCACATCACACAGGCTCAAATTTGGTCTTGCAGCCCAGAAAATTCTTTGTCTTTATTACACATCTGTTATAATATATAAAGCTGTAGGCCTGCAGTTTCTTTTTCTTTTCTTTTTTAATCGAATGGCAAAGGTACAGGGGCCGTACAGATGCTTGCACTTGTACGTGTGTGTGTAAACGTGCGCGCGCGCACACACACACACACACACACACACACTACCATTTTATAAGGAGGAGAGGGGGTTAATGCCTGGGATGATGATTAGGCCACTGCGACTTTCACATCCTTGGGATTAAAATAGATGCCAAATTGAATCTGCTCTTAGCCACACCACCAAGCTGTGAAAACGAATCCACTCTGGGGACATGTATACTCACAATAACACACACATGCGCGCACACACACATACACACACACCATACCACACCACATCACACACCTCAGCTACAGGCCAGAATCTTGAAAATGTATCCACACCAGGGACAATTTAGTACAGATGGAGGGAGGAGGGGAATAAGAAGGTGGAAAACGCTCCTGTAATCGTGATCCCTATGCACTACTTTAGCTCCGCTGCAAGGAAAAAACAGACCCCATTTTAAACGATTCACAGAAGAAAATCCACACACAACATGATTTTTTAACCTTTATCCATCAAGGGAAAGTAAGCTGAGTGCACTCACTTTTTCCAGCAACGCCCTGTTTCACATTCATACCTGGTGGTCTCTGTTGGCCAATGAGCAGCTTCGCTGGAACAGCTGGGGGTGGGGAGTTAAATGCCTTGCTCAGTAGCACATTGACAATAGTATCTGAAGGAGGGTAAAGCATTATTCATCAATTTCATCTACCCACATTTTTACAGCTGGTGTTGAGACTGAGATTTTCCATCTTATCTTCCACTCTGGATTTGGCACATTCAAGTATATAAACCTCAAACTGAAAAGGCAATACAGCACAAAATGTTGCACCGCAAATGGACATTGTGGACAGTATTTGCTTTTCATAATTTGTAGTCAACTATTCAAGGTCCAGATATGCTACAGAGTGGCGAACAGAGGAAGATTCATGTTGGGCATACAAGGTTGCACAGTGACTGGGGAGACAGTTTTTCAGCTGGAAGGCTCAAATTAAGTATCTGTATTGGCAAGCATCCACCTTGCTGACGTGTCCTTGATCAAGACACTGAAACCCATCCAGCTACAGGCCTGCTGTTTTGTAGCTGACAATGCATTTGTACTGCCTTGTGGAGCGTAAAATGTTATATGTTGTATTTCAAAGAACAGTTTGTAAATCCCATTAGTCCAGATAAGAATTGTTGTTACCTAAAAAGAATATAGAAGGTTTAATTGTGTCATTGTGTCTGAAAGAAACAGAGAAAAGGTAGCAAAAGACATTGGGGACAATGTGTTTTCATGGTGGAATACAAAAGGTGAGCAGGGTGAGTTTAGGGAGATTAGCCCAGTTAACCAGCCTTGATGAATGGCTCATTAAATGTGCTAAACATGATAGCAGACAGATGATGATTACAAGCTGTGCTGTTTGCTCGTGAACATCAAGTCAATTATTAAACCTTGTTTCCCATCCTGGTTCTAAGCACTTAGTAGTAACATGAGAATTAAACACATTTTTACCAGACGCTTTTTTTTTTTTTTTTTTTTTAAGTTAGCAGCAGGTGTGCCACTTTTCACATTTTTTGACATGATGAAAAACCTAATGAAAAAAAAAGTGATTTGTCATTATGTCATGATTTATTACTACTTATGTCATGATCAAATGTTTGAGGGGATCAAGATGCTTGGAAACCAGTTCAAAGCTATAAACAGTTTTTTTTTCTGGCTGCTACATTTTTCTTGGTTCACATAACACATTTGTGTCTTGGTAAACACTGAGATAAGAGTGATTGTTTTGCACTGGCCTCAGTCTGTTTGCTTTGGGGGATGCTGCAACACTGTGGCCTTTCCTACGTGATCTCCTTGCATTTTCCTAGTTGCTCAGGTAATCCATTAATGCAGGGAGGATTGAAAGTAATATCTTATTGGACTGAGATGCATTCATATGATTTTGAGCGAGTCATGGAGGCTGCACTCTACATCGCTCATATCACATTGATTTATATTTATCTGAGGGGGTTTCCATCAGGACCCTGGAATGCTACAACAAAGAGGACGGAGGTCTTCCTTAGCATGCCCCATCTAACTAATATCAGTTCATCATTAACTCAGCAGAGCTAAGATCCTGCTCAGTGCAAACATATAGTCTGTTAACATTTCCCACTGGCCTTTTTCCTGCTGTCTCTTTGTGTGGGGGGTCGGGCGCGAGAAACAATGCATGAACTCTGACCTAGGTAGTGTTGGTGGACACTGGTGCCATCCGTTCTAGCAGTGACACTGGTCAAAATCCCACAGTTTCCACAGTGGGAGAAACTGCAGACATTATCCTTGAAGAAACGGACAACAACAAGCCAGAGTGGGAGAGGAGAGTGAAGGTTACAGTTCAAGGGAAAGAATGAGGGAGGGAAGGATTGTGATAGGAAAACAGAACGTGTTAAGGACATCCTATAGTAGTAGCTGTTAAGTATGCCTCACCGTGTACTCACCTGGCCTTCAACAAATACTTCTGTCAGCTGATACAAAATGAAGCTGTTAGTGGAGATGAGGGGGTGCTTAAAGGAGTGTTATTTGAAACCCATTCTGTATACACGAGGAACTTTGCTTAAGGAGATTTTTGGTGTCTTGTTGAGTTTGTGTAAATTCCACTAAGTTGCAGAGATAAATACAGATAAACATAACAGGGCGTTCTGGTGACATGTCTCATCGTTTCTAAAATTAGTCAACCATCCCGACTCTCACTCACTCAGTCATTCCCTCTTCCTCTTCAAAAGCTCTTTTGGCCCTGGATAGAAAAGAGACTAAAAGCCACAATTGAAACCAGATGAAAGAGGACAAGAGTGAAGAGCGAATGTCGTGTCAGTGTCTAACTTCCTCTCATTATCCAATAACAGGGCGGTGTGTCAGCATCCAACTTCATCCCATTATCCAATAAGGGAGCAGCATGCCAGCGGTGCCCAAAATACTCAGGGGACAGGAGACATAAACAAAGAGAGAAGTTTAGATTCACAATCACATGCAGGCATATTCAAACAGAAGTCTGTCCTGGGCCTTTTTAGTGAAACTCTAGAGCACAGCAGCTCCAGGCATGGTATGTCTATTGTAAACACAGTCATGAGGAGGCAGAGACAAGTGGAGGAGGTATCGCTTCCCAGACTCTGCATCTTGTTACAGGCAAGATGACAAATTAGTAGAAGCATTGCATCATCGGTAACATGATGTGTTATATTATTCAGTGTAATAAAAAGACAATTTTCCTCATACCTGTTGGGCATAAACTCTACAAAGGCACTCTAATTCCATTTATTATTGCATTGTGAGTCTTAGCCAAAAGCTACAAAGAACAGTATAATACTATAGAAGCAGGGAGGCTCTAAAATATAACTCTAGCTCTGAGAGTCGTCATGCTATGAGACAGTGAGGTGTGCTCCACCCTCTTAGAGGATCTAACAGCTGCTATCAAGACACACCAGCACTCATCTCATGTCTTTTGCATTTATTTCTGTTTTCGCATGACAGCCGTATTCAGTGACACACACAGCTGAAATCAATGCAGAAGACGTGAGATGAAATGCGTGCTGGTTTCTCCTGGTAGAATTTATTGTTTGAACTGTCCTGGCACCAAAGGCATTTGAGTGAAAGCACGCGCTGAGCACAACATCCAACACCCTACATGATCTAACAGCTGCACACATGAAGTATACACAGCTCATACTGTGCATGACAGCGTACCAACTGGCCCTCATGTCTTTCTTATCCACCTGAGAGTTACAGGATAGCTGCAACAATGCAAACAGTCAGCTGTGCTCTGTACCCTTTTTCCAGCTTACCCAGACTGAGACACGATGTTCAATACCACTTCCACTGCTGTACGTCCTCTCTATGTCGGGTCCAATGGGTAACCTTTTGTGTTAGCTTAGCATAAAGACTTGAAGTCTATGCGAGTCATTAGCCTAGCTCCTTTAAAGTGAAACACAGACACAATGTGTGTCTGAAATATGGGACTCAGAATTTAAAAACAAACAAAAAAAAAAATTATTTAATTTATTCGAAGGCAAGTTCATTTGTGCCAGATCTATCTATACTTTCAGGAGAGCACAGATCACTGTAACAGACAGAAGGATAAATGTGTTCAGCAGCTTTAGTTCTGCTATCTAACTTCTCTTAAAACTGCTGTTTAAAAAAAAAATCACAAGACATGTTTTTGAAATGCACATGATACGCTAAGACAGCTTCGGCGTCACTTTGATGGTCCTAGGCTAATGACTCCCATAGACTTCATGTCTTTTACCTATGGGAAGTGAACTACTGGAAGTACAGAGGTGAAAATGGTATCCAACATCTTGACTCAGTCTGGGTAAGTTGTAAAAAGGCTTTTTTGCCCAAAATGTTGGAGAATTCCTTTAATGTGCCGTGTGATCTGAGACCTGACTACGCTGACATGATACAAAAAGAAATTTGTGAGTATTAATTTGGTTTCCTGCAGCAGGGACCACAGAGGAGATCATTTTATGTGTGCATCTTATGATTTAAAAAGGTTGAAAGATGGCAGGGTGTTTTTAGTATAAGCGTAAAAGGTAAAATCTCCCAGCAGAACAAGTGAAGTCAATGATATATCAGGCCTCTGAGAACTGTAATCTACACTTTAAAAAGCGCAGATGTTCACCAGACTCCAAAACAGATACACACATGTATACTCATATACATCCATGTAGATACAGAAGCTTTATTTACTTTTTCACTTGGTTTGATCCCTCTGTATAAACACAGATACAATATCAGTCACTCTACTGGGTCAACATACAAATGCATACACAAATGCATCCCTGTAAAATAAGGATCAGACTTCAGGTCCAATCTAAAGAGAACAGAAAATAATAAACAGTACAGAGACCAGATGAGAAGAAAGATCAGTGAAAGAGGAAACTGCTCCCTTGAGATTTCAAATTTATTGAAATATTTAGTACCACCTTTGAGGTTTTCATGTGATCTGATAAACAAAGAGATGTTCCTTTTATGCCATAAGTCTGCATTTCTCATTTCTAAACCACATTTTTAAAAGCACAGGATTTATAGTGATATTCTATATGCCTCCAAAAACAGAAAGCAAACTGGACCCTCACATAAAATGTAAATCATGCTCCGTAAATGTGGATATAACTGGCATCGCAGTTGTATTATAATTTAGTGGTGAAACATGAACTTGTCCTATTCAACACATCAGAATGTTGGGCGAAACGACGACGCAAAAAGCCCGTTAATGCAGGAACCTCATCGTCTCACACAGATTTGGGGTTTCCATCATGTGAGGAGGGAATGTTGCAATCATCATAGAGACATTAGAGAGCCCAGCGAGGTGCTCAGACTTTATTAGATTTGTTCTGTGGTTGTCAGGGGGAGTTTCTAACAAAATACCGAATGTCCTGACTGTCTGTCGAAGAGGTTTTTCAGTCTGTCCCAAAAGAGCCTTCACAGGAAAAGACCATAAAATCCTCTCAGAGAACATTCCAGCAACAATATCACAGACCACTGGAGCAGGCCAAGTTTATAGCTTTGATATGAAAGGGTAGAAATGAGAAAATTTAGCTTTACACACACAGCCCCAGAGCAAAATTCATGGATGTGCAAATCCAGTTTACTGCGTTGAAAAACATGTATATTAAATGCATTACAACGAGATGTATCATTGACTTTAATACCAGCACACACGAGTCGAAGTGCAACTGGAGAATGTTCCAAGAATTCAATCCGTCTGTCATTCCCATGTGCCAGGCATGTTAAGGCAATATGTGCAACTGGAGCGTGGCTGGGTAAATATTTAGGAATGGAGATACTGCTCTCTCCTGGCCAGAGCAGCACACTGCAGTCATTCCTCCGGGATCACATCCGAGAGGAGGCCCCGACAACCTATCATAGCTATGTGAACTATAAAAAGATGCTTTTCAGTAAACTGGGTTAGGGTTAGGGTTACATATGATAGGCAAAATGAGCTAAGGCTTCAACCTATACCTTTTCGGTCAGTGTATATTTGTACGTATCATATATTTATTTTGGTTTTTCAGTAGTGAAAGGAAATTAAATATTATTTATTTATTGTTTAAAAATATGTGTATAAGATATTGTTTATTTATATGTGTATTTGATTTCTGCAAGTTGAAAATGACCAAAATAAATCCACTAAACAATTTCACTAAACAATATGCAGATACAGAAGCAGTAGCTCTGTATGTATAAACAATGATGTTCTACTATGGCCAGCAATCAGGATCTGTTGGGTTATTTTTTCATTTTTTTTTAACAATCTGAACCTATATTAGCAATGTCAGATTGGCCTGAATGTGTGTGTCAAAGATTTTGAAACTGAGATTATCTGTGCAGCAAACATGAAATACAGGAAAGGCAAAGAATACAAAGAATGAATAAAAAATAAATTGATACAATACATGACAGAAATGACTGAAACAAAACAAATGAATAAAACAAAATGTAAGAACTGACAGCATTTTTTAAAAAAAATAGTAATTAATTAATGGGTGGATAAATTTGATTGTTCTCCTGACTACACAAGGCAAAGGGAATTTGTTTTAAGAACTCTGTATCTAAGTTCTTATTACCGCAAAGATAGCCAGCATGAAGATAATATTATCATGACTTAATCACCGATTCATATTATAATTTGAACTATAATTATGAAACTACTAAAAGGTCAGTGTTATGATTTAAAAGAACAGTTTCAAAATACAAAAAAGATGTTTTCCCACCTACTCCAGGGTGCAGTCCAATCATCCAGACAGTTTTTTTAACGAGGTTTCCAGTCTGCTGATATCGTCCCTGTGTCTTGGTACCACAGTAAAATGGGGCTGGATGATGGGTGTTCATCTGTGGAGCTTAAACTGTCAAAAATTTGCATGCGAGGAACTCAACAGCTCTTTCCAAAACCAATGACACATCTGATATCTGGCATAATCCACAGCCTTCGGCAATGAAGAGTTTCACTAGGAACTATTTTCTAATGAAGAACACGTGCAAAATGTACTGGATCTGTCTCCAATGAGTACAAATGTTAAGGCGGGTAGATACAGTTTGAAGGTGTTCTGTGTTGACAAACTAACATCTCAGTGTCAGATTATACACAAGAATGCTATCAGAATGTCTCTTTTACAAATCAGGCAAAGAACAAACAGGCAGTAATGAGGAGGTATCAAGAGAAATTGTGACATTCAAACACAGGGGTTTTTCACAAAGATTCAAAGCCCATCAGGCCAGTTCAGGTCAGCGGTCCAGTGAAGGGCTGACACATGTATCATAGCTGATTAAAGTGGCATACCGTTGTTAATCACTCTCAGAGAGGACAGAGTCATTCTACAATAATAATAAACGAAAATATCCTGTTTTGTTTTGCTTTGCTTTTGAGACCTTTTTTTTTTTTTTTTTTTTTCAAATTACTTTCTCACTTGTTGATAATGTGGCCTTTTTATGAGATACACATTTCAGATGTGCTACAAAACCTCTGAAGCTGAGGACAGGTATATCTGTTATGTAATTCTGTTTGTGAATCCCATTATAATACGAAATGCATTGTCAGTACACTTGGTTTTAGAAGGGTTCAGTATGGCTTTTAATCCCATCAAGTCATTTGTCCTCCAATCAGAAGTCCACAGTATGGGTTTACCACTTGGCTGTAGGCTGTTCTTCCCAGTCAAATAAGGATTAAATCATCCATGCTAGACATGTTATACTGTGTTACCAACCAGGCTCTGGACCTCCACGCACTTTCTTGTCATTACTCAGAAAAGACATCAGAGGGCAGCCACTACAGCAGCAGAGAATTACAATCAATTAGAATTAGCTTCAACTCACAATAAAATTGCAAATGAGAGACAGAGGAAGAGAGTGAGAGAGAAAATTGCTTCAAAATTAATTTGCTATGCTGTCCTTTGAAAACAAGAATGTACATCTTCTATCCAAAAATGACTCAAACCATATTTGCTTCATCTTTAAACAACTCATTATGTGCAAAGAAGAGGTCCTCTTCCAGATTTGTGAATATGTGTCAGTAGAATAGAATAGAATAGAATAGAATGGATGGTAAAGAAACATGCATCTTACAATGGACATCAGTGAGAGAGAGAGGACTCATGGCCCTTAGACACAAAAAAGATTTTTGTTGTGCAACCTTTTCAGTCACATGCACTCAGTGAAGTCATTTAAATCATGTACATCATACTAGCATGTCTGTTTTTGTGTCCAGTTGCTATGACAACACTGTTGTTGGGCATGTCTCTGAACTAATGAAAGCTGTTTCTTAAAAAATGAAGACAATTCGTTGCAAGGCAGCAAATACATTTGCCCTTAAAATTTGCGAAAACCTAAAATACATAGGAATCATCATTATGCATCAATGATTCTTTGCTAATAATGAGTAATTACTACAGCAGGAGAAATATTTTTACCATATTTTATTTTATTTTATTCATGGACACCCTTTAATTCTATTAATGATGTGGTAAAAAAAAAATATATATATATATATATGGCAAAGACATGCAATTAAATATAGAAAAGGTGATCTTTGTCTACTGTGACAAATGTTCACCCTTTAATCTGACAGTAAGAGGAAGTGTATTTCAAAGCATGATCAGGTAAACAGCATCAGTAACCATAGCTCAGTGGTGATCTGCACCTGTAAGAGAAATTAATATCTGTCATTTGTGGAGTTAAACCCCCTCTGCTCCTGTAAGAAAGAAAAAAAGAAAAAAAGAAAACCAGAGACAGATCTTTCTATTCATTCATATAGCTGTCATTTATTATTTTAGAACTCTGTGTGTGTGTGTGTGTGTGTGTGTGTGTGTGTGTGTGTGTGTGTGTGTGTGTGTGTGTGTGTGTGTGTGTGTGTGCATGCCCATGTGCTTCTTGGGCTTTGAGTTACCATTTATAATTCAAAGAAAACTTCAGCACACAGTCTCTGCTCAACAGCAGGCTGAGGCAGTACTGACACGTGGAGCAGAGCATGTGTATTGTCATCCAAACTGCACCACTGTTAGTAAAATAAAATCAAATAAAATCCAAGAAAAACAATCAAAATAGTACCAAAATACTGTATGGTTCCCTTTGCACACGTCACAATCCACATAACTGCTTCAAGTATAGCCCATGTAGACAGTCACACCTGTGCCTTTGAGATCCTGTATCTTACCATTAAAATAATAGAATATTGTCTCTTGCATTGAAATGCACATCAACCATGCTTTTTTAAAATAATGTAGATTACCTTATTTATGTAGTGGAGTGTTTGATTTCATTATCATTGTTTTAAGTATCACATTACAGTACAAATTTCTAAGCTTTGGGGAAGAAATAATCAAAAATGTTACCACTCTGTCACCGTTCATAAACATACAAAAGTATTGCACATGGAGAGTGAAATCAGTGAGAGAAGGAATGCAGAATTTGCACTGCATGAACACACACTCTCTCAGGGTTCAGACTTGGCTGTTATGTAACGCACCATACATTTCTTTACTGCAGAGCATTACCTGCTTAAAATCATAACTAGAAACATAATCTATTTGATATTGTCACAAAAACTCTACTGCGTCTCAGGAGGAACTCAGGTACATAATCTGCACATATCCTTCTTTCAGTTATTTTTAAATCATGCTATTTCACCAATTTTGCAGAACCTTGATCTGTGCATGCCTCTTAAAGGGACAGTTTACCTATTTGGGCAAAAAAAAAAATATTTTAGTTCACAAACCATCTCGCTGTTATGTAGGACAGAATTGGTGCGGTCTTCCTCTCATTGAGTGCTGGATACTGGCCATTCAAGTGGGCTTACCTCTCAAATTCACACATGACCGCCGAGTGCACATGGATGGTAGTTTTGCTCAAATTGATGTTTAAAAAAGTATTTTGCCCATTTTCAACATCAGAGAACATCTGGTCACATTTGCACTTCATATATCGGAAGTAGATTGCTTGAGTTTGCTGCCATTTGTTTTCTTCAGTGAACACATGTTGGAGGAGAAAAATAACAGCTTTTGCCAGATAGTAAATGATAACTGGCCAGTGATGTCATGGCTAGCTTCTTCTTTACCTCTGCTCCCTCTGTTGCATGTTTCACACACCTTTCAGGCACCTGCCAGCCACCGCTGTAACCAGCACAGAGAGCTCAGACACAAGGAAAATAGTGCTTTTACTAGATTTTTATTTTAGTTGTATTTATTTAATTTAATTTAATTTTATATTATCTGTTGTATTTCGATGTCTGTATATTTCGATATTTTGCTCAGACTGTTGAAGAAAAGTGATTTTTATAGTAAATCATGGTATCATCATCTGAGACAACATCTACAAGAGATGAGATAAATTTTTTTTTGTCATTTTACGAAGTTATTCAGACTGCAAAGCTTTTCATCATTACTTACACAAAAGATAAGAACATTAGTGTTAGTCGTGGTGAAATGATAGCTTTGTGTATCACCATATTGATATAACAATATGATACATATAAAATTAAAGGTAGGTATATGTAGGTATAAGTATGTAGGAATTTAGGTTTTTTTGAACATCAGTATGTGAAAAAGTTTTTCCTGGATCTGACACGCTCAAAATTTACATCAAAGAAACAAAAAGTCATAACCTGTCTAAGGGAAAACACAAAACTTCTGCATCACTCTGAAAACTTTGGCCATTGTCAGAGATTTCTACCAAATTAAAGCTGTGCCGATATTTATTCTTGTTTTCTTCCATCGCCCGTGCCATTCTGTTTTTGCTTCATCGTGTTTACTCGATAGTGTTAAACTCTCACTTGCTCATGCTGCGGTATAGGTCTGATCTGCCATGAACACAACTAGTAAATTAAAACAAACTACTCCTCTTCTCCTGGTAGCAGTTCCAGCAATTTGCGAACAACCGGCTCATTAGTGGTTTCCATTATCACTGGCCACTTGCAGGAGAAAAATGTTTATGTCACATAGTGTCCTTTGGGTTGGTTTATCCTGTCTGAGGTGGAGCAACATGGCAACCCGTGTAACACCGAGATCTTCGCTGATAAACATTAAAAAGATTTATTCTCACATCATGAAAACACTGTGATTCTTCTTTTTATACACTAACAGAAACCATGTTTGTGAATATTATATCCTATTTCTGCCTTTGACTCAACTGTGCCTTTAAGAGTGTTAGCAGGGTGGAAGCCCGCCTCCATGACAATTAATATTTGGATGGCATCCAGCGCTCAGTAATGATGAGAGGAAGGAAGCATCACTACTGTCCCACATAACAGCCAGGGGGGAGTTAAATCATATCAAATTTTTCAAAATGGTTGGACTATCCCTTTAATGTTATACACACTTTATTGTGATAAAAATGGGGGAATCTGCAAAGGTTATGTGTGAATAACTTGCCTGTTTACAAATAACTATCCATCTGGCTTGAATATTTCACAGAAATCAAATGACTGAACATCATTTGGTCTGGTGACTGTAATCAAAGTGAATCAGAATATTATGCAATGTAGGTCACTGTTTCTTTTAATAATGGTAACTAACTTTTCATATACTGAAAAAGGGCTAAAAAAAACAAAAAAACAAAAAAAACATCTGTATTCTTATCTGATTAGTTTCATGTGAAATGGCACAGGTTTCAATGTGGGGCGACACACGTTCAGGGATTCTGAATTCAGCTGATCAAAATTAAATACGTTTCCAAATGTTTATTCAAATGAAAACTAATTTCCTTAGGCAGCTTTGATTCCAAGTTTCTGAAATCTGTTACCACAGTTATGAATGAAAATTGGCTTCAGGTTAAAGAGGATGTCTGTCAGTATTTTAAAATAATTTCAAACTGGCTTTTTGGCCAGTGGAAGACATATGGATTACATGCCTCACTACACATGTTATCAACTAAACAACAATCTCAGTGCATCCAAAATGCTGAAGACATTGTAGAGATGATGAAAACATTAAACACTACGATGATCTTTGAACTAATAATCAGTTTGTATGGAAACCAGTATATCTGAAATGTCTAAAAATGATCACGGGCTGTTTCCATTATGCTCTTCCTACACCTGCTGGTTTTCCACAAGGCATCTGGAGCCTGGGGACACCTGTCATCGTTGACCTGTGACCCCCAGCTGGAGCTCTGCTCTGGGGACAATTGAAATGCCCTCTGACAATGTATGGAAAATGCACACACACACACACACACACACACATATGCATGCAGATAAAGACACACCTAATTGCATTACCTGTAATAATACAAGATATTGACGGACAGGTGCTTTCGTTGATTGAATCAGAAAACACTGCCTGTCTGTGACTACTCTGTGTGTGTGTGTGTGTGTGTGTGTGTGTGTGTGTGTGTGTTTTGGCAGGGGGAGGGTTCCTCTTTGTTTCTTGTTTAAACAGCATTACAGGCATCCCCATATGTCTGAATCTCCCGTTGTTGCCTGCATTTTGTGTGTGTGTGTGTGTGTGTGTGTGTGTGTGTGTTTGTGTCAGTATATGTATGTGATCCTGTGTCTGTCTGACTGTGTTTATGTGTGTGTGTGTGTGTGTGTGTGTGTGTGTGTTTGTGTCAGCATATGTATGTGATCCTGTGTCTGTCTGTCTGTCTGTGTTTATGTGTGTAAGTGTGTGTGTGTGTGTGTGTGTGTGTGTGTGTGCATCTGTATGCATGTATACTATGCATGTATGTGCGTAAATAAATGATGTATAGTAAGCAGTGGGCTGCAGGCTGTTATCTGTTCATGTGAATGTTTGCTGTTACAACAGAGCTCTGGCTTCTGTGCAGCAACCAGAGGAAATTTACCCTGACATTAAGATAACACCACTGCTTTCCCTCACACACACACACACACACACACACACACAAGCTAGAGGCAAATGAGTGGACAATGATGTGTACAGCATCACTGGAGAGCACTTATAAGAAAGCTGAGATAGGATTAGTGACAAGAACCACTGATAGCAAGGGGAGCGCTAAGACAAAGAAAATACAACGATGCTGATCAAGAGATGATGAACGATGTTACAGTAGAGAATCAGGGCAGTGGAGGATTGAGCTTTTGGTTCAGCTACACCGCCGTGAGCCAATACACAACCCAGTTTGATGAAGGAGGAACACACCCTTCCAGATCTCTAATATGTGTAAAGCATGACAGATGTGCCTGCTTAGTCCCAGTCCTCCTGCCTTAGAGAAGCCAACCACCTAATCAGTCCCACAAGCCTTCTGCAGCGGGCC
Organism: Myripristis murdjan; assembly: GCF_902150065.1. NCBI lineage: Eukaryota > Metazoa > Chordata > Actinopteri > Holocentriformes > Holocentridae > Myripristis > Myripristis murdjan. The sequence continues at coordinate 17,744,167 of NC_043983.1, read as the reverse complement.
ATAAAATGCAAATGTGCACCACTTTGATACCGACCTACCGCTCATCCAATCTCACAGAATACCACCAATCATACAGAGAGGATGACCCTTTTGATTGGTTTCAAAGCAATAGCAACTGCTCCATACTTAGAAGGGTGTGGTTAGTGTGACTTCTGGGGGGCAAGGCCCAGTTTGGATAAGAGATAAGCTCATCAGGACATCTTCTGTTGTACTGTATGTCAATCTGTTTGTAGGTCCATGATATAATGTGTCTGTAACATCGTTACTGACGCCTCTGAGCGCATGGCTGTGTGTTTGTGTGTGTGTCTGTGTGTATGTGTGTGTGCATTTGTGCAAGTGTGTATGAGGTGACTGTTTGCAGAGGCTTTATCAGTCAGCAACACAAAGAGCTATTCAGTGCCCAGAGAGACATAACAAAGGGCCAATTTACAGGAACAAAGACATCTCCGTCCTGGAGGCCATGCTGGGTGAAAATCTGAGCAAAAACAGTCCACTAACACAAGGGACTTCAATATAAGATTATAACCTCAGGTATAAATGCTGGTGATATTTTACCAAGAGTGTAGATCGACTACAGGGTTTAGATAAATGGGAAGAAAGTGACTGTGTAAAATATAAAATAGTTGATGTAAATCTGATTTTATTCCATTTTTTGCTCAGTATTTGTGTCGCATGGTGTTCACTGAGCCTGAGTAAGTACACCTATAGTATTACTGCACACCATTCAGTGCAATGACATCGGTGAAATAAGACCAGAGGGTAGAGTAACACACAGGAGGCATACTTCCTGTGTGCTGATGTAGGACTATAAGAGACTGAACACACCCCATCAATACCAGAATAGAGGCATCACACTTGATGGACAGGTCTGTCAAACAGGATGAACTGATCTTTTAAAACCTAGAGGTTTGACAGAGAGAGCCCTGAGTCAAATAGAGTAATCAAGCAGACAAAAGGAAATGCAGATTACCTGTTGCTATGACGACCACAGCTGCAGCGTGTCAGCCATCCACTCAAGCAGAGGTCTAAATGGAGCTAGCTTTACAAACACCGTGAAATTTGATATTGGTTAGTGGGCCAGGTGCTTCCTAATAGCCAACGGTAGCAGCAGCATAACCATGTAACCCGGTTAACATGAAGCGCATAGCCGTTTAATTTCTTTCACCTAAGTTAAAATGATACTTCCTCATGCAAATGATGAGGCTGTCCTCATATGCATGTGTGTGTTAATGCATGTTTGTGGATGCACATTATATTTGTAATGAATGTGCACATTTGTTTGTGTTTCTGCCCCATGCGTGTGCTTCAAAGTTCAGTTTCTATATACATAAATTCAAGAATATTGAATTTCATAGTGAAGACATAGTAGATGTTGAACTATGCCCAGGTTTGACATTTGGATTGGTGTGTCACATTCTGTATCTGCCAGGGCAGCTGGGAGCCAGAGAAAGGCACCCCTCACCCCCTCACACCCCTCAGCCAACCTAGCTGCATACAGTCTGAGACCCAGTCACCACCGACCCTCCCCCAGCCCCTCATCATCAGACACCAGCAGCTGGCAGCCTGCCCCATTTTTACTCCCTCCAGCACTTACTGGGGACTGACTAATCACAGCCAATGATTGCTCAGCACCAGTCGTGGCCACCACACCTGCCCCCTCACTGGTGGGACTGTCCCATCTGGGACCTTATGATGGGGAAATCTGGGGTCTAAGGGGCATATCTTCTTACTTCTCAGAACAGCTAAAGGTGCATTGAGGACAAAAGAGAAAATAACTAAAAGAAAATCAAGACATCAATGACTGAAGCAAAATCCTGTCATTGAAGAGATTGAGGTTATGTTTCTGTCAACATAATGTGATCATAGCGGAAGAAAGGGTTGTGGATATAGAAATGCATTGTAGAGCTAACTATGCAATCCAAAAGTGAAACCTTCCTGTCTACATGGCTGGCAGACTCCCAATGGTTATCACAGCAAACTTTATTTCCTTCAGTCTAAAAATATTCTTAGAGGTTTGGGTGCAGTCATGAAACTGCCATTTCTTTTGTAATCCAGTGCTCATGATTAAAACAATGCCTTTGCATAGGTGACAATGTGGTGCGGAGAGCTGTGTATAGTATGTGCTGCCATGAGCCATCACCGTTAAGCAGGGGCCAGATGGTAGGTTGATCGTCATGCACATTGCTGTTCTACTCTGGTATCTGTCTTCCTCATTACAGTCCTCTCTCACTCTCACACACGTAGGCTGCAATGAAATTATTGGCTTAAATCTTGAGGTGCAGCAGTATAACCTTTATCTTGCTACACAGGCTACAGAAGTCTTTGGGCTTAGACCAAAATCTTCAAGCAAACAGTCATACAGTATACATGAATCCATAATCAGGAATATTTTTGTATCAATATTTGAAGAAAACCTGAATTACCGGTGTTTGTACTGTCATTTGCATGTCCCAAATTTCCAGTTGTTGAATGTTTTGTAAATGCAAAAATGTACATCTATCCATCTACTGAGCAAAGACTTAGTTTATTACCCTAAAAGCTCAGGCACACACACACACACGCACACGCACACGCACACACACACACACACACACACACACACACACACACACACACACACACACAAGCATGATTGTTGCCAGGATGGTGGCCATTTGTGGGGGAGATCATACGGCAGAGGTGTCTTGTCTGTCAGCTTTGGGTTCAAAACAGGCGATGAGTATTTATCTTCTTTGACACGCGCTGACATAGAAGGCTATATTTAGCTTCAGGCGTCTGTGCGTGAAGTGACGCTGCAGCGGGCGCACGCACAATTATTATGGAGTGATTACGCACACTCGAGCAAATAATACCACCATGTATGTCCTGGGTAGGTTTCAACTTTTATTGGGGGGAAAAAAAATCGAAAAATCATACACAACTTTGTTCGCCTTACAGAATCTCCTCAACATTTCCGTTGGTGTTTCATGGCAGATTTGGATTTTAATTAGTTCCGTGTCTGTTTTTGGAAAGGTTGGGCTTTATTTCATGGGTGATGGGTGAGCAGATCTGTGCCTAATCAAACAAATGCTTTTGATAGCCTGTGGGTGCATGTGGAATGCGGATGTAAAACCCATCAGTTCATTCAAAATAAAAGATAAAACATTAACACGCGAACTATAATCGACTGTAATCGAAATAAACATTAGAAGGGTGTTCAGATTTCACTCTAACTTCCCATAGGGCTGTGAATGAATGATTACTGGAGATAGAAAGACACTGTAAAGTAGGCCTATTATATGGTCACTGTGAACTCAGACACAGGACAAGTCCTTATATGAATTTGATCGGAATAATGATGAAATTTGGTTAGGGGTAGGCCTACAATATTTCACCTTACTTTTCAGGGCATCGTGAGGGTGTAGGCTTACTGCACTTTATGAATAATGAAAAAATGACGTAAACAATGCGGTCCTCTTTGCAGCTCGGGCTTGAGGCGGGCGGACCGAGGCGTGATGCGGTCGTGACGTAGATTCAGTCGGGGATCTTTAATCCTCTGCCGCAGCAGCACAGCCGGTAACCGGAGGAGGGGGTAGCACGGTCGGACAGGAATGGACAACACAGGGTAGGCTGCTTCAAGGCCGAATAGCTCGGTCTTTTGCTAGATGATCATAATTACCGAGTAGAACGACGACAGATCGCTTAAATCATCAGCCGACTGTTATTTGCGTAGGCCAGACCCCCTCCTCTATCTCTCTCTCCATATTCTCAAAGACTGTTCTATATTTTTTCCATAACAGACTGAAAATCGGAAAGGCTATAAGAGATATCTCCCAAACGCATATCTCCGCTTTAGTAAATGGGTGATTTCGGCTGCGGCTTGCTAGCAGCGGCGAATATAAGCACTCTCCTTGACGAATCACCTACGCCTTGTCCTCTCCGGTTTCCTGCAGCCAGTTGCGTCCCGGTTCGCCCTTCAGCTGCGTCGCCGCGTCCCCGCTGTTCCTGTCAGCTGCTGCGCATCAGCAAAACATGCAGGATGAGCCTGTGGGGGTGACAACCACGCAATTACCCCCGTCAACCGAGGAAAACGACAGCAGCACTAAATCGATCAGCAAAACCGGGAAGCAGCCGAACCAAGCCGACTGCCAATTGGGCTCGTTCACACCGGACTACAACCATCTGAACCAGAATCGAGATTTTCCCGATTTCGATCGTGATCATTTTTGTCCGACGCAGTCTATCTGTGACCTTCAGCACAACCGGAAAATACATCAGCAGTTAAGTCAGCACACTGAGTTTAGCTCCACAGAGTCGCCCCCACCCCAGGGACAATTTAGTCACCTGCCGCAGACGCAGCCCTTCTCCAAGCCCGACCACAGCGCCGACCCCCGCGGCTCTCCAGTGGAAGAGACTGAAGCCGATGCTGCCTCGCCATCACTCACTTCCGTAAATCCAAACAAGATCCAAATGGACTCCCCCATCACGCACCATATAAATAACGGCAATGGCAGCAACAGCACCGGCAATATGTTGTCCGGAGGTCTCGGTGCCGGTTTCCCGAACCTCCCGACCCAGGAGATGCAGAGTGCCAGTGGGGGCTCGTCTTCACCTCCTCTCCCTGGGTTCGGCACCCCTTGGTCCGTCCAGACCAGCTCCTCGCCACCTCCCGTGCCCAACTCAATCAATCCCATCCACGCCAACGCGATTAACCCGATCCCCAACACGGAATCTGACAACAGCTTCTACCCAGGTATCCCCTCCTCCATCAACCCGGCCTTCTTCCAGAGTTTCTCGCCGGTGTCAGCTAATCCGTGCGCCGGGATTAATGTACAGGGCTTCAGCGGGCCTTTCTCGCCCCAGATAAACGTCCCTCAGCAGCCGCAGAGCCGCAGGTCCCCTGTCAGCCCCCAGATGCATCCCCAGCAGGGCGCCTTCCTGCAACAGAGGAACAACTACAACCACCATCAGGTGAGCTACAGGAAAAAAAGAAAGAATGGCATCCAGGTAGAGAGGGGCAGGGAGGATGAGAGGCAGTATAGTATCATGTTTATTCTTCTGTTGCTCAATGTAGGCCTACCCGTTCAGTGCACAGAAGCTAGGCCTGCAGAAAAAGATTTAATACCTCAGTACAGGATAACATAACTTAAACCTTTGTGGCCTCTTGGAATCATTATTGATGCTGTATGTTTGTGCAGGCTGCCACCAGGATGTCCCAAGGTTAGGGAGCATCTTGTGACGCTGCAGAGATAAAGCATAGCCTCAAGAGTTGTGTGCGTGTGTGTGTGTGCACTCTGAGCCCATGGTCTTTGAAGGCTAAATAGTTTTATTATAATCCATTTGTCATGTCCTCTGCAAGGGCTGAAGTCACTACTCTCGGGGCAAAGGGAGGGAGGGGTGAGACAAGGGGAACAAGGGAGCATCACTGAATCTGACTGTTGTTCTCTGCCTGACGCTGGCACTGCGATGCAGTCACATGGGTTTGGACCATCCTTGTCTTGTGGTTCACTCACTGGAAATACAAAGGCTCGCAGAGTTTGGTGTCCTAAATGGACGCTTATCTGGCTGACATGAAAACATCTAGTATCTGGGTGATAATGTGTGTGTGTTGGACTGAGAAGGTGGGGGAGGGTGGAGTTAGGAGTTACAGTGGAGTCATCAACTCATTGTGCAAAAGCTGTGCCAGTAGGGGAGAAGAGACCAGCAGTTTCAGAGGCACACATGGAGATACACATGATGCTCTCATGACCAATATTAGCCCCCTGCTCCAGGTTTTTCATGTGATTGATCGCCTGTTTGCCATTTTTGTGTGTATGTCTTTGTGCATGAACCTGTGTACGACTGTGCTCAAAGTGCGTATGCATTGCTTTGTGTCTGACCTTTAACCCCCACCATTGATATGGTGTAAATATAAGTTCCATTAAACATCTAAAACCAGCCAGCCCAACTGGCACCACCATCACGCTCACAAAGATTGGTTTGCAATTGATGCAGCCAAGAAAAATAGATTTAGTTTAGCTTTCATAGCCTATATATTCAGTGTGAAAGCAGAAGAAAGATGATCACGCATGGTGACAGATTTTCTTGTGAAAGCACGTGAGATTTAGCATGATGAGATTCAGTGTATGATATGCTTAAGAGTGGACGCAAGGCCCGTGCAGGCGGAGAGAGTGTGTGTAATGTGCGCTGCTGGTGTTGCAGCACACATGATACTTAGTATTAGTCTTAAAGCCTTAAATCTTCTTACCCACCCACCCTATTACAGGAGCAGATCAGGCCCGGCTGTGGCTGACAAAGAGAAAACGACAGGATAGGATGAAAACAAAGTCATATATGGATACTTAAAGGTGCCAAAAGGTGAACATGGTCTTTCAGTCTCAATCTCTAACCCCCACCCCCTCCACCTCCTTTCTCCACACCCTGTCCTTGATGTGTGTGCAGCCAATGGTGAAACCGTCTCCCTGGGGCAGTCACCAGGGGAGTGGCTGGGGCTCGGGGGGGATGTCCTGGGGCCGGGACCACCGCAGAGGGGGCGGCATGGGCGTACCTGGCTCAGTCAGCCATGTCTCACCCATGAAGAAACCGTTCTCCAGCAACGTTATCGCCCCTCCGAAGTTCCCACGGTCTGGTGGATCACTTGGGCCCAAGTCCTGGCTCGAGGAGAACATGTTTCGAACAGACAGCAACAGCAACACCTTGCTGCCTCTGCAGGTACATGTTTAACAGTTTAAATGTGTTGCTGGTCTGTGTTTTGTTTTTTGTTTTTGTTTTTTGCACGGTGGTTAAGGGAAGGGGAAGGTTGTTTTGAGTTTAACTGTTTATTTGATTGTGTCTGTGTGGTACTCTATTATTATATTGTTTATTATTATAAAAACAATGGTTTTAGTGTTGGGAAAGAACTGGTACTAGAGGATCATCTCCTGGATTAGATATTGGATCAAGGGACTGACAGAGGAGACAGACTGTACGAGCGTGCACACTTTAATACTTCCGACCAAGCCGAGGGAGAGATAAAGAGAAGAAAAAGGTGGGGATAAGGCTTTGGATGAGTTCTGGTGCCATTTTGTAGTACACTGAAGCATAAGCTAAAAGGGAACAAACATTAGTCTTAGTAATGGATACAGTGTAGTCCAAGAGAGCAAAGGATTCTTTCAAAGACCACAGCAGAGAGTAAATATCAGCTCCAGCAGGGCTAGTTAGCATTTCAATCACATGGGTGTGGTGTGGATTGATTCCACTGCAGCTTGTATCAAAGGTGTCACACAGTGGGGGCTGGGCTGGATTCAAGCTGAGAAAACTTTAACAGCTTGTAGGTGAGACAGATCTATTTCAGGTATCAAGGTTGCTAAAGCTCTTTCTCCAAAGCAACTAATCTCATCCCATTTTAATATGCGCACTGACAGATGGTAGAGACGCATAAGAGATATCTGTTGGTGGTCATCACAAATTACTGAACAAAATCCAAATGACATGAGCGTTATGTTTTCTCTCCTGTCGTAGCGGTTTGGTCTTGTATCAGCGACAGTTTTTCTTGGGTTCTATTGTGGCAAAATCCCCATTGTTTCCCAAAAATTAGATTAATTGGCTTCTAGCTAAAAAATATTAGAGCCATATTTTTTTTCTCAATAAAAATCTATTTCCCCTTTTCCTCTGCATGGTACGACTCAGCTCAACTTAGCAATGTGGATTATCTATCCAAATCCCTTAGTTACTCTGATATTATTCATGTGAAGCAGCCAAAAATTTGGAAATAAAACGCTTGTGTTGGGGGCTGGTAGAAAAGGTCGACATTTGGTGTCCCCCGTCCTCAAGAGGCTTGCCTTTTGTCAGGCTGCCATTGTAAATAACAATTTGCTCTGAATGACTTGCCTGGTTAAGTAAAGGTTAAATAACATTAAAAAATAAAATAACTACGCAACACACCCACAACTGACCAGCGGGGCTTCGACGTGAGGAGGTTTTATCTGCAGTGGAGAATGACTCAGTCCATTTCAGAAGGGCAGAGCAGATAAAACCAGATGCTCTTCACTAGCTTTCCCCTGTCTCATGGCCTGATGTGACTCGCCCGGGCCAGCGACCACTTGTCTCTCTTTGTGGTTTATTAAGTTATTTGTAAACAGTTTAATGAATGCATTTGGCAGATTTAACAAGTTAGTTAATGTTGGCTGAAATGTAAATGCGGTAAATCGATGTTTTACCCCGCACATTCCAGACAAATAGAATTACTTTTAATCAAATCACACTGAATCAATTTAAGACTGTGTGCATGGCTTGCTGACAATAATATCAAACATACATGCCGGTATTGATGATACATCTTATTGTAAACAAGATCTTAAGTTCACCTTGGATTTGTGAAGCAACATAATGTCCTGAAAAGACCTCAATAGCCATCTTTCTTTTTTTCCACAATATTTTCTGAGGCACCTTCTGCTAATTTTGTTGATCATTATTATTGATTGGAGGTCATATGTGTGTGTGTTCTTTGATTGTTGTCAAGTGAGACAAATTTGTTGTCTTTTATATTTCTTTTGAAAAAAGTAGCATGTGTGCCAGACTCTTTAACAGCAAATCACCAAATCAATAATAGTAAAAAAAAAACTTGTTTAATACATTCCATTGCCACCTAATGTAGCAAATTATTTACTTTGATCAAATCGATAACACACAATCATTTGTTCTAAGCATAGTGGCATGACTGGGTAAGACAGTCATAGCTGTGTGTAATGTTGTCTCAGAGGTCAAATAATGATATCACCAAATGGTGTACTGGTACTATGAGCTGAAATCTGTCGTGGTACCAGTGCCAAGGAGCACTACTCTTCCATTTCCAGGAAACAGGCCCGACTCCATGGATTGTTAATTTCCATAAACAGTGTCCGACACAGAATTCTTCAGATTCCAAGTCTTTTCCTTCCTTCCTTTCTGTTTAATGTTTGGCAGTCAGTGACACTTCTTCGCTGTGTCATGTTTTCAACATCAGCATGAAGAGGTATACTGAGGGAGATAGGAGAGGGTCAAGTACAAAACTTTTAATTTCAGAGAGTATATTGTTCCAGAATGAACCCGTTTACTTAACAGACCTTAACAGGGATTGTTGTGAAGTAATTCCTCACTGTTAAGAGGCATGCTGCTGCATCCTTAAAATAGAAGAGAATGTCCACTAGACATCACGTTTCCCTCAGCCGTATCCAACTCAACTTATGTGTTTCTCAAGTTTTTTCCCTAGGCAATATCCATCATTCTAACCAATCACAGGCCGTTTTTTGTGGCCATATCTTCTGCTGCCAGCAGTTCTAACTGGTGGCTTCGAGTCCTTCTGGATACCTTGGCCTGTCATCACAAATGACTCATAGACTTGCAAACCACTGAACTGGAAAGCTTGACTCTTTTGGTGAAGTGATCACTGGTTAACAGACAGTGGATGTGAGGCAGTATGGAGTGCCTGGTGACTCCATTATCAATAACACTGAAAAAGTAAAGCAATTTTAAACTAAATGTGAAAATGTAAGTGTGTAATATGAAAGTTGCCTTCACGGTTTTAGGGGACTAGTGTCCTGGACTAAAAACTCAGTCCACTATAGCATAAATTCAAGAGTTACTATTTGATCTCATGACCTCCTGAAGAATTCCTACTTTCACTATAATAGCAGAACAAAGGAAATAACATTGTCAAAGGAGCTTGACCAAACTATATTCCTTAATATTCAGTGCATGAGATTTTGATCTTCTATGTTTGTTTGCTTATGGTGGGGTAGGTTCGGTTATCTGTGATATGCTAGTCATCAGAACATTGGCGTATGGGTCGATGATGTTGATCTTACAACAGGCCTGCCTTATTGACTTACTGATGAGCTCATAACCTCCATCCCTGCTCTCAGGCTAAATGCCATTCTTGGATTTGCTTTCCATTCTCTCCGCCTCGGAGAATGAGTCCAGAGATCTTGCATGGGAAATCCGTTGTACGGGCCGCTCACAAACATACCTTTGGACCCCTAAAGTGAATAAATACGGAAAGAATGTTAATCCAGTCGTGTGCTACTCACACTCGTAAATCTCTTAAATGTTAAGCCAAACACCCACACTTCAGAGGCTTTATTACATTAAGCCAAATCGCAAAAGTGTGTTACAAACGCGATGCGTAGTGTAATTATGATATCCATAATGCCATGCATTTTGGCAGCTTCAGTATCAGCATTAGAAATCTGTGTGGATGATACAAGCGTATTTCTGTACTTTTGTTTCTCAGGACCGCTCCAGAGTGTACGACAGTCTGAACATGCACTCCCTGGAAAGCTCCCTGATTGATATCATGCGAGCGGAGCAGGATCCAATGAAGGGTAAGACTCTCCTTCTCTTACTGTCTAGATACAGGGGTTAGAGGGAGGTGAGTGTGTTGCAGGTTGTGTGGAGGAAGCCCAATATCCTGCAGATTCACTCGGTACAGTGTTACAGTGATACAGTGACTGGCCCATTCCTCCCAGAGCTGGGTTGTTTTACCCCAGACTGGCTTATTTTCTCCCTGCTGAGAGCTTATAACTACTGCCACTAGCTGCACATTTACATGACCTTCTATCTGTGATCCTGCTGCTACTTAACCTGGGCAGCACACAGAGAGGAGCAGAGGAGGAGGGAAGGCGAAAGCGGAGAGGCAGTACACTTTACTATGAATATCTCCAATTAGTTATGGATATTTAATGTCTTGTGCCATATGTTATACATGGGGTATTCATTTTATTTTTATGATACACCTTACAAGAACTCGCTGGTTAACCTATAACGTGTATGTGTGTGCGTGCATGCACATACATACATACATACATACATACGTACATATGCACATACATATGTACATACATACATGCACACTCACTAGGTTCCTCATCAAATCATTCCTCCTGAGTAAGTAGGAGCAAACAAAGTATGTAGGGTGACACTGACAGGACAGGCACCGGCCTCTTGGCTCAGCTGCTGGACATCAGAGCAGCCGTGTCAAATGACTACACCACTAACCGTCTTGCCAGAGAAGACACTTTGTAATTTAGTAGTAAAGTAGCAGGCCAGCTACATTTAAACTGTATTTGGGTGGATTTACAATTTAAATATGGACACATAGAGATAACTTATGTGAGTCTTCATTGACACAAATCACTGGTGAAGCCATCTATAAATTGTTGTTATGTGCAGCAAGCACCATTGCACATTATTTTTGCTGCTTTGGTGAATGTAAATCAGGGACTGCAACTTCAATGCCCCTGTTGGTCCTTGGTTGGTTATTTGTAGATTCAACACTGAGGCCCTGCTAGAACTGAGACTGGGTGTCAACCTCCTTCCCAGGTTGAGTTTCTTGTTTTTCCTGCAGGAGCAGATGGAGAGGACATGGGCCAGTGTGCACAGCAGAGAGAGAGAGGGAACTAGACTAATTTTAGATGTGATCACACTTTCACACGCTGTGTGTGACAGCCAAGAGAGGAGAGGAGAGGGGAGAAGAGGATGGCTTAGAAGGGTGGGCTCTGCCATTTATAGCATTGCCATGGCTAACCTAACAGTGTATACTGGCTAGCAGCTCCAAACTATCACGACTCTAATAAACTAACTTGGTAAATAGAAAAGATAGAAGATATAGAAGATATAAAAAATGTATTTGATAAATTTGCAATGAAAAAACATGTTGTATTTTTTCAGACAGTATATATGCAAATGTAAATTTGCCCTTTATGCAGGTAGTTGTTTTATTTTGCCAGTCAGTGACAAGATACATCAGCCCTGCAACGTTTATTAAAATCAGGCCAAAGGTGTGGTTCTCATGGCCCTTCACACTTGCTTTCTTTGCACTAGAGAGCCAGTTGTATTTGAAGACTCCCCTCTCTGTGGATTCCTGGTGATGGCAGACTCTGTGCAGCTTGATGTTATGCTAAGTTGTTTCTGTGTTCTTATTATGCCAGCTCAGGCTGCCTTTGGGGATAAAGATTTGTTTTGTCCTTCTGGTGCTGACTGTAGTGTTCCGTGTGGACATGTGACAAGTCTGCAGCACATACACATGCAGGCACTGCGTGGTGTGTGTGTGTGTGTGTGTGTGTCCATGTACGCGTGTGTGAGTGCGTATAGATGTACACACCCATGTAAACACATTGGCCTCGCCCTGTCCTCCCCATCTGCTCTGTGTCTCATCCCTACTTGTGTGTGTGTGTGTGTGTGTGTGTGTGTGTGCGCGTGTGGGTGTGACATTTGTGTGTATATGTGTGTTTTTCATGTCAGGCCGTGTTGGATGCCCTCACCCTGGGGCCGACAGCCTGCTCATGCTCAATGGTAATTATCTCTTAGCACCATGTCGCTCCGTATCTCTGCTCCATTCATGATGCTTTCACTATTACTCCTCATTAGAGAGATGCTCTAGATTCACTGGGGCAGCAGTGTGTTAGTAGATCTGAGTAAGAAATGAAAATGTCTATCTGTATTTTTGTCTATCTCTATGTTTAAATGATCTATATTGCGATCTGAGACACACCGCTGCTACTCAAATGAACATTTCTTTGTAGTTCCACTTTGGCTCTATATATGTTATCTGTGGCTTTTGGTGGGCTGTACATAAGTGCAGTATCAGCGATGCTACCCGATGCCTCTCATCACTCTGTGCTTGTCCGTGAGAGCAAGCACCAAATTTGATCAGTTCAGACCCAATTTGTACCAGAGATTACTGTATTACTTCCATCCTATTTCAAAGTATGTTGCATAGGAGTGTTTTGTAACGGTGCTCACATGATAAGCTAGAATGTTTCCATTGTTAAAAGTCACATGAGAAGCTGGAATGCACCACAAACAGGACTCTGCTTTATCTGAATCCTCTCTTTAACATGAGGATTGTCAGTATGTTCAGTTCTACTTATGCAGGCAGCCTAAAGCCCATTTAGACTAATGACAGCCCTGTAAAGCCCCTTTGCCTTAATATGTGGACACAGTCATAGGGTTGACAAAAATCATGTCTTTTTTTTTTTTTGAGCGTGCATTTTAATGTTACTGCTATTTAAGATATAGGGCAGATTAAAGTATTTAGAGGGCAATTTAGTGTCTTTTTTCTGTGACTGACAGCTTATTTGACACGGTCTGAACTGGCAGTAAATGGTTGGATAAAGAGGTTTGCAGGTATAAGTCTATAAAGATTCTCTGCACTTCTGAAACTTGTGCTCTGTACTTTGTTTACATGCAGCCAGGAGCTATGGGAGACGTAGAGGTAAATCCAGCTTTCTGCAACATGTCTGTGTTCTTGTGGCTTATTTTGTCATGGCATGCTTTAAAGCTACCAAGCTGAGGCCTTGGGTCTGGATACACACAAAATTCATTTCTACTCTCCTATTTTCTGGCCATATTTACGGTGTTGTTATGTACTTGTGATGTTTACATGTTGCCTAATAATTTGCATTGGAAAATAAAACAACAACAACATTACTTTCGATTCTATTATGTTTATATCCAGACATGCATGAACTGAGGGTTTCAGGTTTGGTTACATGTTTAACCTGGCCCATTATGTCAGTTGTGCCTCTGCTCTGCTATTTAGTGAACAGCTTTGTCCCACATAGCCTGCTTTTCCACACTTGCTTTATCTGCCACACTACTCAGAGTGGAGCACACATGATTGCGTGTCCTGGACTTAGACCTATAAAAACTAGATTGGATGTAATCCTCCATCACTTTAAGCTTGTGCTTTGTCTCTCAACCGCTGAGCACAAAGCTGCAATGAAAGTGGACACAGTGTTTTATAGGCAGCCTCTCCTCTGAATTAGTGTTCTGTCCTTGTCCTTGCAGAGATATAAATTCTGTCAGTCTGCTGTAAAACCTCCATACCATATGTGTTTGTGACCATGTAATTTTCAAAGCCTCACACTTGCTTTTGGCCTCACCTGTCCTCCGTCTCCACCAGGCCGTTCCTCCCTCTTCCCTATTGATGACAATCTCCTTGATGATGGCCATGGCAACCAGGGTGTCCCAGGAGTGCTCGGCTCGCCCAACTGTTACCCCCACCAAAACGGAGAGCGCATCGAGCGCTTCTCCCGTAAAGTGTTTGTGGGCGGTTTGCCCCCTGACATAGATGAAGGTGAGAGGAAGATCATAAACTGACTGATCCCTCTAGTTGATTTTTTCATCTGACCGTCCTTCTCTCTTTTTGCTTGTGTAATGCTCCTGTTTTCTGTCTCTGATCAGATGAGATAACCTCAAGCTTCCGCCGCTTTGGTCACCTGGTGGTTGACTGGCCACACAAAGCAGAGAGCAAGTCCTACTTCCCCCCAAAAGGTATTACTGCAGGAGAAAGGCTCCATAATATTTAAAATATCAGTTACTAAGGGAGTTGCACCAGTTACTTGCTTTACTCTAGATGTTAAACTTACATCCCTTTTACACTGAAATAAAATCACATTATCACCCGGGACTTGAGCTCAGTCTTAACAGGTTAATCAGCATTTCAGTCCCATGCACTGAACCCTGCAGCCGCCCCGGGTAATTATTGGCTTCGCAGAGGTGTAAACGGGTCAGCTGCTAATTTGCAACACATGTACGAGTGGCAATGCAGGACATGCTCTACATTTTAAATAGGCCCATTAGCACAGTACAACTTTAACCTCCATAATATGATAAATTACAAATAATTCACCATATTTTAGATTGGGCTCTGAGTTGTGGTTATTTTGTATAGTTGCAATTAGAGACCATCGGGATGGAAAATCAGAGAAAACACTGCATCTCAGGCGGGTTAGCAGTTAACCTGGAGATGAAATGTATGACTTTTGTTTTTGCGCATAGTCCCAGATTAAAAAACCACATAAACCCCCTGCTTGGCGTAAAAGTGGAATAAGATGCTCATAAGTAAGGATTAATTTGAGAACGTCCTGATGAAACTGGGTTAGAACATGTCCCTCATGGTCATGTTTGTTCCCAAGTGTTTTATTGTAGTCTTCCTATCTAGATTGTATCTTATTGAGGCTATGTGTGTGTGTGTGTGGTGTGTATGTGTGCGTGTTTTTCTAGGATATGCCTTCCTGCTGTTCCAGGAGGAGAGCTCAGTGCAGGCTCTGATTGAAGCCTGCATGGAGGAGGATGGGAAGCTCTACCTGTGTGTTTCTAGCCCCACCATAAAGGACAAACCAGTGAGTTCAGCAGCAAAACTCCCCTGCAGGGGGTGGGCTCCTGCTAAAAAGACCGAATACATTTTTTTTTATGTTCTGGAGTTCATTTAACATAATGTTTGTCTGTGACTGCAGGTACAGATTCGCCCCTGGAACCTGAGTGACAGCGACTTCGTCATGGACGGCTCTCAGCCGCTTGATCCCCGCAAGACCATCTTTGTGGGAGGTGTTCCTCGCCCCCTGAGAGCAAGTAAATACTCCCATATTGTTATTCTCAACCAGTGTCATCTCTGTTTGCCTTTTAGTAAGCAGATCCAGATGTTGTTGTCGTCTTGACAGGTACATATTGCAGAGGTACATTTGATCATCATGAGAGGAGCATCTGAGATCTGGAACAATCCCGTCTACAGCAATTAGTTTGACAGCCGCTCCCCCACTCTGTATCACCTCCTCCCCATTCTCACCTCCTCCTGTGTCACTTCCTCATCTCCTCTAACAATCTCTTTTCCTTTTTATCCTTCCACCTATTAATTCTCTCGTCTTCTCTGTCCTTCTCTTGTGCTACTCTCTCTCTCTCTCTCTCCCAGTCGAGCTGGCCATGATTATGGACCGTCTTTACGGTGGAGTCTGCTATGCAGGAATTGACACTGACCCAGAGCTCAAGTACCCAAAGGGCGCGGGGCGGGTAGCCTTCTCTAATCAGCAGAGTTACATTGCTGCCATCAGCGCACGATTTGTCCAGCTGCAGCATGGAGACATTGACAAGCGGGTAAATTGCCACCCTTCTCTTTTCTCATTAGCAACCGAGCCCCGGTTGAGAAATTCAGAAACAGAGTGTGTGTGACTCAGTAGTCATTAGGATGTGTCATTCAGACCATTTGTGCCTGCTTGTGTGTGCATGCATGCGTATGTTTGTGTGTGTGCCATCAACATCATCACACTCATGTAGTCAGTGGCTTGTTGCTATGGTGAGGCGAAAGCTTATTAGGGCTGATTGAATTTGCTTCCTTCCCCGTTTCTGCTCCCATAAGCCCAGAGTGCTTTTTTATTAATATCAGCCTCTGAAAGCCCCTCCAGTCTGTTGTCTTATCAGTGCCTTATCTGAATGTGCATTCTGTTGAATTTTTGGTCTTCCCCGTGTTTAGCTGCTATATTTTACTTTATTTTTACTACTGAAGTGTTTCAATGAACATTTTTGACCCTGTGCTCTGTCAGTGATCACCTGTGTACATCCCACATCTGATCTCATATGTTTCTGTGCAGGTTGAGGTGAAGCCCTATGTCCTAGATGATCAGCTGTGTGATGAGTGCCAGGGCGCTCGCTGTGGAGGGAAATTTGCTCCATTTTTCTGTGCTAACGTCACCTGCCTGCAGTACTACTGTGAATTCTGCTGGGCCAACATCCACTCCCGCGCCGGCCGAGAGTTTCACAAGCCCCTGGTGAAAGAGGGGGCCGACCGCCCCCGCCAGATCCACTTCCGCTGGAACTAGAGATGCGACCACAGCCACGGTGACACGGTCAGAGGGAAAGGAAAGAAAACGCTGGCTAACAGGAAAAAGAGCATCGCTCTGCCTCTCCTGCTCTCCTAAGCTATCAGTATAATCAAGTACATAACACTATACAGTATATATATATACATATATCTATATATCTTTTGTAGCAGCCAAACACCACAAGCCTCAGTTTTTCACCAAAACCCCCCTCACATCTCAGGCTCTGACAACTCTACAACTCTTTTGTGGTACTTTCATGTTTTCTAAGAGGAGATTTAAAAAGAGATTGATTTTTGTAGTTTTTTTTATTATTATTATTTTTGTATGTGAGATTTAAAGTAGATATGGGAATGTTTTTGCATGGGGGCAGCTTGTCTGTCTGTCTGTTTGTCTGCTGCTAGCCACCCCACAGTGCGTGTAGCGCACACTTGTTACTGGGAAAATGTTGATCCTGTAATCTCGACGCCTGCCCCAGGTCATTAACCAAAGGTAGCAAAACGATAGGAAGCATAAAACTGATACATTTCTGCCGCAAAACAAACTCTTATTTTCTAATGTTGCTATGTGCTCTTTCTTCTTGTTAGGGAGTTTATTAAAAAAGATTATAGGGTTATCTCTGCGCTCATATTGACCCATAAAATGTTACCTCAGAATACAAAATCTGGTTTGTATTAACTTTATTCAACAATGACATTTATAATTACAAGCTATATTAGAAGCTTCGCTGCTATATATATATATATGTGTGCATATATATATATATATGAATAGATGTATAGGTATTATATTTAATGCCATTTATAAATCAGAATCATGAAAAATGAAATGCAGTCTGCACTCAACCACTTATGGCCCCCATTGCTGTGGAAAACGTTAAAGTGCATGTTATGTCAATAGGCTTAGCTACACAAATTGCATGCAGGATAGATGTTAAGAAAAATCACTTTGCATAAAAAAACAAACCACTGAAATCATTATTAAAGACAAGACATAAAATCCTATGGTGAGTAGCATGACCGATGTCTAAGAGAGAAAAAAATCAGATGAAGACAAAGCTAAACAAGTGAGGAAAAAAAAAACGTATTTAAACTTGCATGCACTGATGTTTATCTGTTGTTTGATCCGTTTACATACTTATGATACAAAAAGCGATATTGGTTCTACTGTAGATTAGTTGATGCCATCATTTTGTGACATGGTGGCCTGTATGGCAACAACAACAACAAAAAAAAACTCCTGTTGAGAAGCAGAGTGGTGTTCAGTGGTTTGTGTTTGTGTCGTCCCTGTGCTGTGTGACCCTTGTTAATGTAGACTGAGGTTGTAGTTTAGTTACAAGCAGATTATGTAGAGGAGGATACAACATCAAAATACTCTGCCTTCACACTTCAGATCCCTTATCTCGTATGGTAACAATGTTTATTTCTTAAGTAGCACCGCCATTAGCAGACCAGAGTCAAACACTAGACTTGAAAAGACTTGATGAGCTTGAAAAGGTGTAACTGGGAGAAAGTGCGTACGTGCAGCACACTGTGTGAAGCCAGTTGGTTACTGAGCATCCTTAGTACATGTTCACTTAGTTTTTATGATTTCTCCAAATCCAAATAACCGGTTGAAACAATCAGCTCCGGCACTGTGTTTCTGCAGCTCCATGAATCCAGAGAAATTCTGGCCCCAGTTTATGTCCTTTTACTGGAAGATGAAGAAAACGCACCTCCTCAGTTCGGTATTATAACGAGGATGATGACACGTCTTTCTTGACTTGCTAAATACAAATAACTGTGTTCTTTTTGTTGGTTTGTTTGTTTGTTTGTGTTGGACTGTGACCCCTTAAGGTTTGTCACTCTTAAATAATATTTAGGGACAATCTTTCTGTGAGCAAAGGATGTTGCTGGCGGCCCAGCGAATCCGTTTGGTACTGTACCGGTGTGTATCTCTGCAGTATAGCTCTGGTGTCCTAGTGGTTTTGTGTTTCCATGGCCTGGCGTGTGGTCCTTGGTATTGGTGTTTCAGGCGTCAAGTGTAAAACCCGTTACAAAACCTTAATGGAAATGAGATTTTCAGTTTTGTTACATCCACACTTTGATACTTTGATCTCTTTATTTATTTTGATTCTGTCAACCTGTCCCCCTCACTTGCCCTTCATTTTTTAAAATAATATTTTATGCACTACTTTTCTATATTCCCCCTAATTTCTATTGCTGTTGATTTCCCTCCCCGACAAGCTAATGACTTCACTGCAGACTTGGGATATCTTACTACTTTGCTATTAGCTTCTCCAAGACATCTGCATATTTATTCTATAGATGATTTATTAAATTTTATTTTTTCATTATCACTATTATTTAAGATGTAGCTTGAAGCAGTGGTCTTACGTTATCGCCCTGCATGAATAGAGCAGGAATCCGAGAGTTTCTAATATATTTTAAGGTAGTCTGGATGTTATGAGGACTGGGAGTCCAGTAGTGTCACAGGGTGCTGTAACACAGTCGATTCTACAGCATGACAGCCACGATCGGTGTGCAAATGAAAGCAAGCGAGTGATTTAGTAACTCCCATCGTTTATATATATATACATATATATATATATATATTTATATTTCCCTGTGGCTGTAGTTCTCACGGTGTCATACTCAGAAGAGAACTTGTTTGAATATCGTCACCTGTAACACTTGACTCGTGCTGTTTTGTGAGGTTCTATTTTCTATGTTGAACACTGTTACTTTGTTCTGTGTCTTTGTTTTTTTTTTTGTAAAAATCATATTTATTTCACTATTTTTGTAGACAAATAACTATTTGATTTTGATTGTATTTTTCTATTTAAATAGGACTATTATACCTTTTATTTCCCCGCCCTTCCCTCCCCCACACCCGAGGTGAATTATGTCCAAAAAGCAAAGTTCTGTTCAAAGACAAAGAATCATGTCGTTCAGATTTTAGTGCAGCATCAACGGTTTTGATAATACAATTTGATTACCTAATTCTTATTTTTAGTACACATTACACATTTAATTTAAAGGAAGGAAACATGAAGGTTCTATTATATTCATGGAAGACACTTGAGATTCTCCCCTGTCGCATCGAGGCCTCAGCTGCCTGTCCTCGTAGATGCTCTGAAACTTGAATATAACACATTTTGAAAGGCTGACTAACCTCGAATCTGTGTTGTGACGTGCAATACTGTTTCTAATGTTTGTATAAAAGTAAGAATTACAGTGTAAACCTTTTTAATGCAGATTTATTTTTTTCATTGCATATTTTGCAGATTTCTGATCCACAGTGTCATTTTTTACTGTCAGAAAATAAACCCCTTTTTTTCATTGCAACTATTTTTAAATCCAGATATCTTTGTACTGATGTAAATGATTGTAGTTATTTTGGATAGTGTTTTGCTAACAAAAGGAGAGACTTTTTCATGCATATTTCTATTTCATTTCATCTTGTTTTATCCCGTATTTTATTTCATTTAATAGTAGCAAAATTCTTGGAATAATTTTTCATATTAAATGTCATTGGTATTATTTTGTATTTTTATGTGGAAATACAGTATATATAATTTTAAGATGCTAATTGCTAAGATATTATTTTAAGTTGAATTATTTTTAAAGCTAAATATTTGTAATATTATTGTTAAAGTAACTAATTTCTAAATCAGAGTTTGTGTATAGATTCACAAAAAGTGGTTTATGAGGTGTTCGGATTGTAATTATTACTGAGTGGTTCTTTGATATGCAAAATGAATATCATGTTGATTTTTATTTTTTGTTGGTTTTGTATTTAAATGGGGTGTTGATTAAAACCTTTTTTTTTTCTTTCACTTCCTGAATAAAGACCCATTCTGTTTGGACACAGCATGGCTGCCGTGTGTGTTTTCTCCCGCTGCTCATGGTGCTGTGTGTGCTGTGTGTGCTTAAAGCTGTGCACTTTGCATTTATCTCACAGTGACGAAGTGGATTAAATATTGCACTTTATATGAGTGAGCTCAGGTCATACACAAGACTGGTCATATGCAGGGGTTTGCTGTACGTTTGTCAAGTGTTGCACATCTTCTTAAGAAAAGAAATGGCTGTGTATGAAGACAGGAGAATGAAAACCACGCTGATGTTTGAGATTTATCTTGACAAGCACAGCTATGATGAAGACTAGACATAAATATCATAACTGAGGACGACTGAACTTTTTTAAAAAATTGCTGTCCCACAACCATGCTTCCAGTTGTGGGACAGTGTGTATTCATGGTGGCACCTCTGTGTTTTTGTGTGTGTGTGTGTCTTGTGTGAACACAATAGAAACTTATAGATCACCTCTTTAGATTTTGGAGCACCTTGCTGCATAAATTTGAATATTTATGAGTAAGAACTCATAATTTTCTTACAACTACTATATTTAGCCCCATCTAGGGGTGAACTTTCAGACATACAACAGAGTTCAACACTGAGGTCAGCAGTCATGTTCTGAGGCATGGGTTCCTTAAAAACTAAGTTTTTTTTGTCCTCATTAGATGACGCCCTTATTCTGCAGGATCAAAGCTGTTGATTTATTCACTGGGAGTCTCCTACTTAAAGTCTCTTCATCCATGACATAATGGCTCAAACAGTTGATTCTTTATACATACTGGCTTTGTGTGGAGGATAGTTACTTTGCCTTGGGAAGTTTATGAGGCAGGCAGAGAGAAGGGAGTGGATAAGGGCAGAAGGAGGGAGGGCTGCATGGAGTGAATCCAGGGAGGCTGCTGTTACACTGCAAGACACTGTCTGCAACGCAGCAGCTGGGCTCTGCACGCAGATGTCTGAGAGCACAGCCCGAGGACAGCAGAGAAACACTAAAAACATGTTTACCAAGGACCCAAATCACAGAGGAGACAGGACTCTGACAGGATAGGATAAAGACATTCAACACTAAAAAGCCTGACCAGCATTTCAGATGACCAGGTGCCAAGTGTGGGGTAAGAATATTAGCCGAATTCCTCTGCATGTACACTTTGTTCACAGGATATCACAGAGCAATGTTCATTCAAAATGTGGACAAAAATGGCTGTCACTGACATCTTGCCCTTCTTGTCTTTCATATTTTAAGTTTTGCAGTAGAGCTTGTTAACTCAGTTTATCCAACAAATGGGTGTATATGTGTGTGTGTATCTGTATGTATGTCCAATATGTGTGTGGGCATGGGTGTGTGCAAGTGCATTCATATATCTGCACGCATGCATTCATAATGTGTGTTAAATGTAGTTCATGAACCACTAACAGCTTCACACTGATGTAAGTTAAATGTGTGCAACTTGCACATGATGTCTTCATTTTGACCTTTTTTGACATCTTGAACTGAGGTGATAAATTGCTTCATTGCCTCACTGACACATGAATCGATAACTGAAGGAGACACAGGCACGTTCATGTCTGACATCAATTAGTACACCTACAGGCCAGCATGTAAGCTGTCACAGCTGAAACTGAATGCAGACGGTTTCAGCGAAGGAGAACCAAACACAATCAGTCAGTTTTTGTTTGGATTTTTTCTGCCTTGCTCCACCTGTTGTTCAAGACATTACTAAAGGAATTAATAAATGAATGAGAAGAATCCAAAGATTTTTTTTTCCTCTGATTACAAAAAAATAACATTTTAAATTACAACCG
This sequence comes from Myripristis murdjan, assembly GCF_902150065.1. NCBI lineage: Eukaryota > Metazoa > Chordata > Actinopteri > Holocentriformes > Holocentridae > Myripristis > Myripristis murdjan. Next base: position 17,721,939 of record NC_043983.1, on the reverse strand, counting down.
CATTCAAACTAGTTAGTTCCATGCAAACAAATTCTACAAGGTAGATGATTGAGATTCTTAAGTCGTTGTTTTGGGAAAGATGAAGGAATGTGAGGATGATTCAGAGTTTCAAAAATGTCTCCAAATTTGAAAACAAATCCTTTTTTATTGAAAAATGTAGTTTTTGATTTAAATGAGTTTGTTACTTAGCAGCGAGTTAATTAAATGTCTGCCTGTACATGTGCATGTGTCTGTGTGAACTGGAGGCGGATCGAGTCTTTAATGATCGCCATATACCCGTGCTGACATCATTGCTGTAGAGCAGAAATGGCGGGCGGGGTTTCTCTCTCCCAGGACTTCACACTGGCTCTACGGCCAGTTCATTACCCTGAAATCAAAAACATGTTACACCATCAGCACTGTTCTTTCATATTCTCTAATACTGTATTAACAATGAGAGGACCGGCTTCTGTGTCATGTGGCACGTTTCACTCGTTGACAACATAACATGTCTGAAAGTTCACTACCTAGCTGTTTATACACACTGTTTACTGTTTACACAGAGTTTATGCCATCTTGCTGCATAGCATTATATACAAATCATATGTGCAATGGAGAGTAAAATATATTCACTAGAAAAACTATGCACATACACACACATACACACCCATCTTTATACACACACAAAGAGATGACCCCTCTCTAGATAACAGACTCACATGTTCCTACACCCCCACAATAAACCAGAGGCAGGGAGGCAAAGAGCAGATGTACGAACAAATCCATGAAAATCCAATATTCACACACCCATATAAGCAAAAACAGGCATGGGCATCAGTCCCATACATATTTCTCACTGCTTCACTTTTCTGTACATTTTATCCTCGGAGATTTACACTCATAAGAGGCTATTACACAGAATGTTTTTGTTTCTCCATCCCACAATAATTATTACTGTGACACAATAATTCTCTGAGATGTAGGAGTGAACATAAGCCCGAGTGTGTTGTCCCTTTGAAAAAAATACAAAATCCATCTTTACTGTTGAATCATCATCAATGCTACCATTGATGCAAACAACACTTGAACTCCAAGAGTTATTTTCTGTTGGTGAAGTAAGGCAGTGAATGATGAGATCATCTTGTTCTCTGGGTAACATAAATGTGTAAAGTTTCTGTCTGCTGAACGAGCCATTGCTTCATGATTAGGTTCCCCTGACACAATTGTGCTGGATACTGACTCATAACTTGGGAATGCTTTGGCATCATGCAGAACTTGGAACGGGGACAAAGGTTTTGTTTGAGGTCGCTGACATGCGATTCTGTGATGGCTGACAACAGAGAACATCAATATGTGAGACAAATTCAAAAAATGATTGCTTCCCATTACAAGAGTCACATCTGGCCTCAGGTTGTAGTCTATCACAGTTTGAGCCTCATTTTTTTTTTTTTAACTTACTGCCTTCAGTGTTTATTAGCATTATTAGAGCTGACTACAACTTCCTGTTTGTGTTTTAGAACCAGTTCCTGTTTCAGTTTCCCAGTAAGCCTGTTTCCTTTTGGTTGGCTTTTTAAATTTCCTCTATGCTAAAATGTGGAACACAAACAGGGCTGATTTCTTTTTTCTATTTCTTTTCTCCTTTTTTTGCCAAGAAAACATGCTAATTTGTAAGATTCAGAGCGGAAACACATCAGAGAAGTTCTTCTTGCATGTCGATTGCCACTAAAGTTGTTCTTTGCTTTCACAGACCTGAGGATGTGGGCCTTGATGGGAGCAGTCTGTCTGTGCCACTGTGTCTTTGGACAGCTGTTAGAGGCCAAAGTGAAAGGAGCGCCACGTTTGATCTGCAGTGTCCCGGGGTTGCCAGGATTGCCCGGCAAGCCTGGTCCAAACGGGCCCCCGGGGGCTGATGGGAATGTGGGTATCCCTGGGAGAGATGGCAGAGATGGCAGGAAGGGTGAAAAGGGAGAAAAGGGGGACACAGGTACAACATAAAACATATACAAACATATTTAACATCACCATATGTGTGACCACAACCTCACCACACTGCACAATTGAGTAGCTGGAGCCTTCATCTTGCACAGAAAATGTGCCTTATGCAGAAAAAGCAATAGGACACCTGCTGAGCATTACATATGACTAATAAAAAAAACAGCTGCATGCCTTAGCAAGGCACTCTAGGACAAGAGGAAGGCAACAGACGAGGACAGGATAAAAAGCTTTTCTTAACATGGCTGTGAGACTTCGTATTTTGACCAAGCAGGTCTTGGTGATAAAAGATACAGCTGCTTTTTTATTAGTTATATGTACGGCTAAGCATTTATCCTATTGCTCTTTCTATTGTTTTCTCCTAGTTCCCAGTGAGCACCTAGTACACTGCAGTTTTCTCCACCAGAGACTTCTAGCATAACGGGGAGGTAGCAGAGAGGGAATTAAATGGTCACTTGCTAAGAAAAGTACATAGCTACCACTACTAAAATGTTTGCTATTACCTTAAGGGCACCTCATTATGTAAGCACCTCCTGCAAGAGTAAGATGAATGATGAAGCAATGTCAAAACACCAACCATATCTACCTCCACCCCACGCTCCCATGTCCTCCAGCCCCTCTTCTAACAGCACTGCATACACACCCCCATACACACTGAGCAAAATAAATGCAGCCCGCAAATGACTCCGCACTGATTGTGATAACTTCTAACAACTCTAGTCAGTTCGAAGTAGAATATTTATAATAGCACCTGCTACAGAAATTACTCATGGCCGTGTGGTGTGACTTCTATTATAACGCTATAAAAACATGGTGCAAACTGCTACACGGTTAAACCTGATCTACAGTAAAGGCTGGAGTCAGTGTGGGTGAGACTCTGGGGACGGTGAGTCATAGATTATTATCATTAAGGTAATACATTTGCTACAGATCACCAATTATTGATGTACATTAGGGAGACTTTTGCCAATAAGTCAGACAATCATGCTAAATAGAATTAGCTACGGCAGCTAATCTCACCCATGTGTGCTGTGTCAAGTAATTTCCCCACAGAACAGAATATTGAACATAACACAAACTACATCAATCTATGAATCACACTATGAATCTATCTGCTGGACAGATAGCCCACAGATACATGACATACAAAGAGACTATCATGTTATTAACATCCTGCAAGTACAGCTGGACAGCATAGCAACCAAAGCTTAGAGGACAGATCAACATGCACACATCAAAATGCCTTTGTGGTGCAGGGGGGTATGAGGCTCTTGGTTGAGGTTTATTCCTGCACACACATAGTTTCCAACTTTGGTTTACTCTGTCAACATTTCAGTCATCCGGTGTTTGTCAAGCTATCCATAACACAGCATAGTGACAAACACATTAGTGCATTAAGCATTGTCCATAATGGAAACACATTACAAACTTAACTGGGCTTTGCCTTATTAGGTTTTGTCCTGCACAGCCTTGCAGGGCTGCCTCTGAATGCAACTGAGGGATTATACACAGTTTAAACTGTTCTGTCCTGTGGTGGCTACACTAGTTTTCCCAAGAACATCAGTCCAGATAATAAATGTTAGGGCAACATAACTAATGCCAGCTTGGCATTAGTTCTGATTCCTTTGGTCTTTGTGGCAGGTTTGTCCTTCTTTCAATAGGAATTGCACTGTTGAGTTGTTGTTGTTTTTTTACCTTGGTCCATCAAAGCCAGTTGAGAAAATGTACTGAAGTCTTTTGGCCTCAAAACTGCCTACTGAGCCACCATATTATAAACTTGACACCCATCATTGAGTTTGAATGGTTACAAGGGATGGAAGGAGCTGTTTTGTTTTTACAGTCCATAAAAATACATTAGGCTGAATACAGGCAGGGATAACAAACCAAATGGGGACAAAGTAGATTAGAAGTTGATTTTTCCTCCCCACATTTTAATATATTGAGAAACTACAGATGACATAAAGGGACATTTTATCGCAGACAGCAATTAAGTTTTGGGTCATAATCATCCGAGCAATGAGATTTTAAAATTAAAATCCAAAGTGTCAGTCTTCCCCAAGCAAAACAGACATACTGTAAAGATTCCTCACAGACTGGTTCTGCTTTCTTGTCTTCTTGGAGATTCAGTAAATATTTCACATAGGCATAGCTGCCATGAGAGCGAAACTATTTGGAAGAACTGCGTCTGTTACACTCATCCAACAGAACCATTGCATTTATATCATCCATGCAGTCTGAGCTGCAGTAAATCTATCAGTGATAGATAAACGTCATGCACCTGTGTTTTCCATTATGTGTGGAAATAGGAATTCAGGCACATACCTTCACCTAAACTTGAAACTACGTATCTGAACGGCCCACACTTGAGCACAAGCAGTGCTTGCACAAACATGCATCAGTTTCTCCATTTCCTAGCTCCAGGATACTTATTGTTTCGATGTAATTGATTTGATATAGTCTGGATGGAAGAGAATGTAATTAAGGCCCATATAGTACTGGCCAAAATGCCAAGGTGGCTGCAGTCCAATGGTGACTTAATTCATGATGGAGCTCTGTGTCTATTCCTAGTATAGTATAGGAATGAACATGTGCAGAATAGAAAGCTGATCATACTGCAAAGGTATGATGAAGGAGTGGCTATCTCAGTCAAGTATGCATGTGCTCTGTGCTGACTTCAACGTCATTTTTCTGTTTCAGGTTTAAAGGGGAGGGTTGGCCCAACAGGTAAAATTGGTGAGCGAGGTGACCGTGGCCCAGGAGGGAAACGAGGACCCCCGGGAGAGGGTGGGGTTGTGGGTTCACCTGGTCCCCCCGGGCGCCAAGGAAACAAAGGTGACAAAGGAGAGCGGGGACCACGTGGAACCGCAGGAATCTGCAAATGTGGCAGCCTGGTGCCTAAATCGGCCTTCTCTGTGGGAATCACCAGCAGCTATCCTACAGAGAACACCCCCATCAGGTTCAATAAAATCCTATTTAACGAGGGCGGACACTACAATCCACAGACAGGCAAGTTCATCTGTGCATACCCGGGCATTTATTATTTCTCCTATGACATTACACTGGCCAACAAGCACCTGGCCATCGGATTGGTGCAGAATGGACAATACCGCATCAAAACCTTTGATGCCAACACAGGGAACCATGACGTGGCATCTGGGTCCACTGTGATGTTCCTGAACCCCGAGGATGAGGTGTGGCTGGAGATCTTCTTCAAAGACCAGAACGGTTTATTTGCTGACCCGAGCTGGGCCGACAGCCTGTTCTCCGGCTTCCTTCTCTATGCTGACACAAACTATCTCGACTCACTTGCGGAGGACTACGCGTAGCACTTGGACAGAAAGCTGTTATTAGATACTGTTGTTAGATACTTTGATTATACTTACAATAAGTCAAGCTATATTTTTATAGTTACTGTATATGTGCATGGAGGTTCTGCTATTATGATTTTAAATATATTATTTTATTAAGCCTGAGTGAATGCCTTTCTGTTCTTATTTCTGTTGTACTTGTGTGTATGTGTGGGTATGCAGTGTGAGGGTCACAGTAGGTGGGTGGGTGTGTGTGGCTGTGAATCTCGGTCTGTCGTTAGCCACGGAGGAAACTGGATCAACACTCGTCACTCATTATATATCGGCCAACCTTTTTATGTGCAAAAGCCAAGTGTGAGGCAATGGCAGACGCAAACTGAAGTGTGACTTGAAACAATCACAGCACTGACCGCAGAGTTACACTCACAGTAATAACAACCCAAACCCCAACACAAGGAGAAGACTGGAAAGGCTCCGCATGGAACAAAGTGTGCTTTTCGGCTTCCGTAGTAGGCGGGCTTAATACGTTGCTGCGTCATTCGATTGACAGTCCTTCAGACCAATTGAAATCCGTAATTTAACAAGTTTGGATGGCTGCAACGACGGATTTTTTTCAAGGTAGGTCGAGAAGTAGTTTATGTCGTTACTAGGCAGCAGTAGCGGTAACCCAATAAGCTCTTCGCGTTGTGAAGAAAATCATTTGTTTTGAAAAGCGTCCAAGGGCGTAAGCGATAAAATTACAGGAATAACTTACACTAAAGTGCCGCTTTGTGTGGCAGACACGACCACAGCAACAATGGCCATTGTCGGGCGACTCACTGCTTTGTAATTATGGAGTTTATCCGCCACATTGGCCACATTACCAGGTTTAATTTTCCACAACATTCACTGTTTTACAGTAGCAACAATAAGGAACGTGTTTGTTTTGTTTCACTTTGGTCTTTAGGCAGCATGTGGACGCTAATAACTTATCAATAGTTTATTGTATCTGTTGTTACTGATTGTATGTATCATTACAGAGAAATATCCTCGCTACAGGAAAGGATATGATAGAGCCTAAAACAGAGAAGAGGATTCAGGGTTAAAAACTGAGCCCCTTTGTGAGAACCACTCATCATTTTTACCATGGCCTCCCCCGGGTACGTAACATTATTCCTATCTTGTTTTCTAGCCAGCATAAACCACTTTAATCTTCTCTGAGACGTTTGTCTACTCAGCTACTCAGATATTAAAATCTTCCCACTGCCAACTTGTTTCTGTTTTAGTGATATCCGAGAAAAACTGAGGAAGAAAAGGCGAGCTTTGCAAGGCTCCTTGGTGAAAAACAAAAATGAGAGCGACACTCAGGTAATAACGTGAATATAAATGAACGTGGTATCTTGATGCACAGTTCACTGCACACTCAACCACGAATGACACCTGTGCGATAGCTGTCCCTGGAGTGAGCATCCAATACAAACAGAGCGAGTGCCCTCCTCAACAAGACTGAACAAGACCTGGAGGAGGGACTCACTCCATACATGCTCAAAGCCACACACACACACACACAGATAAAATGGCAGATCTCATAACAACCCAGTAAATCTCAGTATTATGCTCGGTAGGCTCTGGTTCCATCTACCAAGTTGAGAAAAGAAAGAGGACAGACTATGATGGAGGTTGGTGTGTGTGTGTGTGTTCCTGCAGCCTGTGTGAAATGTAGTGTAGCCTGTAGGTTGTAGTTGCTGTTGGCTGTGTGTGCCGCTGATTGCTAAATACCAAGCCCTCTGCTGTGCTCACCCTGCCAATCTGAGTCATGTTCAGACACAATGCTTCTCCTTGCTTTCTAGATAGTGTCCCTGTCTGAGTGCTGCCAGCCCTCTTTCAACTTTTGTATGCTAATAACAGTGTGAATAGATGTGCCATGTCTGTGTAAAGTCTTGGTGTTGCTATTTGTTTTAAATTGTATCCCTATGTTGCGTCAGGAGCTGACAGCAGATGAAGAAGACCTTGGAGAGACACTGAAACAAAGGTTTAGGGCCCAGAGACAGAGGCGGAAGAAAATGGTAGGCTTTCCTCGTCCTTTGGCACCTTCAAAACTTATTTTTAGATTGCACTTATAACTGTTTCAACACAGAACCTGATCAGGTCTAATATTCATCATTCCACTTTTATCCATATTAGCTGTTGGAACAGTCCTTAGCCCAGGAGTCCAATGAGAGCAATGTGGACGAGATCTCCACCACTGAGCGCCACAGTCGACGTCAGAGATCACCAGAGAAGCCAGCGGATCCGGTGGTGTTGTCTAGACCCCCGAGTGGTTCTCAGAGAGGTTGTCCTTCATGTCCTTAAATTAAGTTAAAGCTGCCTTTCCCTCTTGGCCACTTTGCTTACTAGGGTGTGCGCTAATTAATAGTTGTGTCTTGTTATGCTTTGTCTTCTAGGCCTCTCCCCGTTGTTGTTGTCACCCAGTTCCAGCTATTCAGAGAGACCTCAGCTGTCCCCCAGCCATAGCCTCACTGAGGGACATCAGCACATGCCCAGCTCTGTCCGTTCAGAACACTTGATGAGGCAGCGCATGAAAGAGAAGCTGAGAGCAGCCAGAGTAAACCCAATTTCTTTCTGAACATGAACAGCCTTGTTTTTTGGTTTGAGTGCTGCCTTTGTGTCTGAATTCTGAAAGACGTCCTGTTCAAAGGCCTCATTGTTTCGTATGAAGGTGTATTAATTACTAATCCTGAACTGGAGGTGAAGAGAATTTGTTCATACTGTCTGGCCTTTTTCATTGCAGTTTAAAGCTGAGAGTCTTCTGCAGCAGGAACCCTCTCTCGAGCCTGCCAGTCGTCTGCAGAGCCTCCGCCACAGAGACAGAGACACTCTCACTAGGTTTGACAGAGAGGTGAGTGTCTACATCTACCCACTGTGGATGTGGCCAGTTATTGTGCCCATGCAATACTGGGGATGTCACAAATCAACACTTAGGTACCAAGTCAGTACAAAAGTTTTGAATGGATAACAGTGCTGGTGTTTTGGTAGTTTTGACACAAATTGATACCTCACTCTGTACTCAGTGTGCTTGTTCTAATGTTGCCTATATGTTCAAATACTAGAAAATCATACACTGTGTTTTTCTTGTTGGTGCCATACAGAATTTTTAAATAAAGGCGTGTGTGCTGAATGAGATATATGTTTTTGCCGTGGTATCAATTCAAGTATCAAGACTCTTGGAATTTCACTGCTATTGGGATCAATTACCAAAATTCTGGCATTGTGACATCCCTATGTAATACATTTCAGAAGCTGAGGTTTCATTCCCAGTCTTTTACAGGTTGATCCAGACAGGGCAGAAAGAGACGATGTTCCTCTCGCCAGGGTCAAGTTCCAAGACGTAGCAAAACGTGTTAAACAAGACAGCAGAATGGTAAATTAAATTCCTTTTTATTTTCTTTTACGAAATATAGCCTGTGTGCATCATTTTGGGATCTCATAAAATATGTTTGCTTTTTGTAATTCATTAATTTATTTATTTGCTTTTCAATACAGGCAGGAAAAGAATTACCAACTGCTGAAGAGGCATACAATTTCTTTACATTTAACTTTGACCCAGAGCCTCAGGATGAGACAGACAAGGTTAAAAAGAGAAGACAAAAACAGACAGAAACAGCTCGGGAGGATCGAGATGAAGAAGGGCACAGCGATGTGGAAGAGCAAGAAGACACAGAAGTAGATAAAGATAATGAAGATGATCATGAGGATCGGGTAAGACACTAGTAACACCGTTGGAAGAAACCATGCTGTTATTGTTTGAGTTTAGTTATTTTGGATTATTTGAGAATATTTTTATCTGTCTCAACAAAGCAGTAATAACAGCTTTTCAAACTATCACTTAGGGCAATTGGCGAATTGCCTCAGTTCCAAACTTTGTGTGCAATATGTAAGAGGGCTTTTTAGACAACAAGTTTTTTCTGCTTGTTAGATACACATGCAAACACGAAGGCACTGTGTTTTACCTCGTGATCAGGATTTTGACATTTGTCTTGTCAGCTAGGGCTGATTGTCTTTCAATGCCTTGCAAGTTGAATCTCTTGCCTTTGAACAGCATCATCAGTCACAATATAGTGAATGCACACATATATGTACACCATGATGATTTTCATCTGCTCTGCAGCTGCAGGTATACAGAGCCAATAGATTCCAAATGATCAGTGAAAGTCTCCTTTTTTTGTCCCAAACTTAGAGTGAAGAGACACCTCTTGTGAGAGACGAAGAGGAGGATTTATTCATCATTGAGCAATCATCTCAGGACTTCATAGATGTGAGGAGAGCGGATTATATTGGATACCAAAAACGTATTCAGCGAGATAGTGAGCTCCTCTTTACCCCAAGTTTACGAACAGGTACAGTATATTGTATAAAATCACCCCTTTCACATTCACAACTTTCAATGTACTGTGCAGTATACTGTCTATCTTGTAAATCGTAGGATAGGTACTGGAAGAGTGTTTCATGGCTAGCTATGTCCGCTGTTACAGATCAGAATAATATGTCAACCAGAACAGTTTAAAAGGACAGTTTTTGTGCATTTGTTTGTGGAACTCAAACTGTACACAATTTACATGTGAAAAACTCAGCAGCAAAAGCCCTTTCCAAAAGCAATGACACAGATAGATGGTATAATCCACGGCCCTCAGGGGGAAAGAGTTTCATTGCAGACTGTTTGTGGCTGAAGAACACTGACAAACTTTATCTATCCGCCCCCAAGGAGTACGGATTTAAGGGTGGACTGATACAGTGTGCCTGTGTGCTTTGGATCACGTGCCGGTGTGCCTTCATCAGTTTCCAATGAAATGATTCCCCTTTGAGGGCTGTGGATTACGCTTGTTATCTGTCACTGTTTTTGGAAAGAGCTGCTGCTGTTGAGTTCTTCATATGTACATCCAGCTCCATTTTATTAAGTTTCAGGGAGACGGACAAGATTGTGTCAGACTGGCAACACATCCATCCAGTAGAAATGTGGTCACCCATCTAGTCTGACAGGCATGTCCCCGGAGAGCCATTCATGTATATGTGAGATTAAGATTGATCTGCACCAGCACATGGTTTATTATGACATTAACCTTGTTTGTATATCATTGCAACAGTTCCAACCTCCTGTAAGCTGCCTGAGAACATGCAGCCCCGTTATCTGGAAGAGGAGGGGCTGTACGTAGGGGAGAGACCCCCTGTATCTGCAACCAATGAGAACATTCTGGAGAACCGGATTTTGAAACAAGAGGAGGTAACTTTAACCAACAGCACTGTGACTTCTAACCATCCCATCCCGGGGTTGGTTTGGTCATTAATTGTTATATGTTGTTTTTATGTTTGTGTGTGTAGGGAAAGAAATGGTTTGGAGATGATGGCAGGATCATGGCTCTGCCTGACCCTATAAAGGAATCGTCCACAAGGCCTCCCCTGTTCCACATGGAAGAAGACCTGGACCCTGCCCTGCAGACTGTGTACAGGAAGGTCAGACACACACCAACTGCACTGCTCACTTTGATTACCACATCCATATCCCACATCTAACGTGTTGAGCGCATTCATGCACAGAGAGTGTTGATTGGAGTGTTCTCCACCCCCTTTGCCTTTATTAAAAAAAAAAAAACACCCAAAAGGGCAGTTTGGCATTTGGAACAAAGGAATACAGGGGAGTTGGTTGGATAGTGAAGGGTGGGGGTGGGATGGTTATCAGAGACTAGAGCAGGGCTGCTAGCTATCTGTGATATCATATTTACAGACAGTACACATCAAAGCTCCAAAAGGAGATTGGAGACCATAGAAATAACACAAGTGGCGATTTTAAAGAGGAAGTTACTTTAGAAAAGGAATGCCCTTGCATTTCTGTTTTCATATATGTCACCTTCATCAGTTAAAGCAGGTTTGCAGTTGTGAACATCTCTTACTATCTCCTTTTGTGAGAAACACAAAGGAAGGATGAAACTACATTCAGCATCTCATCTGAAGTAGGTAGAATCACTTTATTAAATCTTTTGGAAATGATCTGTTATTAATCAAATGTTTGCTAATCTATAGGAAAACTTGCACTCATCAGTGTACCATCTAAGAAAGACAAATAGGTGAAAGTGTCAAAGGCTGTTCAGTACAGTGAGAACAAATATTTGAGAATTCAGACTGCTTGACTGGAAATGCTCACACACTTATACACATAATCTGGGCACAAATGTTGCACAGCTTAGTGCTGACACACTCCAAGTCTGCAAGTTATTAATCTCATCATTTTGTAATCAAAATGAGTAAAAGCTTAGACAAATATGCCAAATATATAACAGTTGACTTAGCTGATAAATCAAAAATAGGTCAAGTTCAGGATCATTCACCCAGAGTGCAAAAGTGTGTGGTTAGGCAGGGTGTGTACTGTGTATATGTGTACCAGCTGAAGTGCCCTTGTTTCTACACAAGTATTTTTATTTCACTTCTGTGGAAAGTAGGCACAGCTGTCGGATGAAGTCATCTAGGAAACAGGGACTTTATTGTACTCTTTAAGGATGTTGATGTTGTATTGTTGTCATGCATGACTTTTTCATTACAACGGTTCAAGATGGAGCTATTAATCTTGCTAGTACTTTTACGCCTGCTTACAGTGTCTACATATACTTAGATAACAGCTGGCAAGCATTCATAAGCACAGGGGCTGAATGTATTTTATAGAGATTATTCTCTCCAGAACGCTGCATGATGGATCGTGATGCTTTATCCCCCCAGGCGCTGACATCCAAGTATGCCAGTCTCTATATAGCTGGTGGGGGAGACCCTGAGGGAGACTACCAGCTTGATGTTGATGTCTCGGGGCTGATTTTCTCCCATCATCCACTCTTCAGCCGTGAACATGTCCTGGGGGCCCGTCTAGCCCAGCTGTATGACCAGTACCTCACCAGACAGCACAATAACCTCACAGGACACCTCACCGACAAGGTAGGCTCAGGGCCTAAAAACAGAAATATTACAACTACAAGAATATCTGAGGCTGCCTCCAGGGGGTGACGTTAAGCACTTGTATGTCAGCTTACAATTATGCTTTCATTATAACCACTGGGCTGAGTAACTGTCACAGCAATAATCCAATCACTCATAAATATATGAAATAAATTGTGGTGGTACTTCTTATATGTTTTAGCTCCACTGCTCAGCACTGCCCTCCGCCCCACCCCCCACCTCTCTAATGCCCCAAACTCTGTACTGCACTGATTTTTTTCCCTCACCATAGCAAATTGCTGTGGTTGGCCTTTTTCTCTCAATAGGCTTTGGTAATGGCCCACCTGTTGTCTCTCTCTCTCTTTCTCTCTCAGATCAGTAAAGTACAGTTGTCATCAGTGTGATCATCCTTTCACTCTACAACACTTCCTTGAACCACTCTGGCCCCCTATTCTTGGCTGTATTTTGCAGTTATATTATTAATCAGTGACATTATTATGGCCATATGTCCGATCTGTTTTTTCGCCCTGTCCTCTGTAGCTGAATGGGTTGAGGAACGCCTTGCGGAACATGCTGGAGATCCATGGTGGGCAGGCCCTCACCCAGGTCATGCAGCAGAGGATATCTGAATACAGTCTGGAGGTTAGGTGAGGATCCTGTCCCCAGCTGCGTTTGATGTTATCCAGTCTTGAAACCTTTTTGTTTTGGCTCTGTGTCAATTCACATCCCTGCTCTATTTTTTCTTTGCGGCTCACAGGAACACACGGCAGCTGCGGGACAGTGAGCAGGAGAAAGACAGGACCCTGCTGAAGAACATTATCAAAGTTTGGAAGGAGCTTAAAGCTCTTAGGGACTTTCAGCGGTTTACCAACACACCATACAAGCTATACCTCAGACGGTAACATTCTGTTTAATTTACTGCCAAGAATCAGTAGTGGGGTTTAACTGTATTGCATTGTTGATGGCACATTATAAATGAAGGCGCCAGTAAATCAAACAACTTGAGCAACATGGCATATACTGTATGTTTAACAATTTACTGCATCACATCTGTATGTATGCGTTAATCTATGTCCTCTTGAGTGTCTCTTGCTGTTATTATACTGTGAGGCTGCTGAGTTGTAGCTTTAGTAATAGATAATGGCCTTGATGATAGTTATTTATATTATTGATTTGTCCAAGACTGCAGTGTATGAATTCTGTTTCAGGGTGAATTTTTATTATTATTATTATTATTATTATTATTTTTACCAAAAGTTACATTATAGTATGTTGTTAGGCAGAGTATTGTACCCCTGTCAGTTATGTTGGCACCTTTGCTGTGTTGTCCAACCCTGCTGCAGAGAGGAGGTGGAGCGGGCGGCAGATGAGCGAGAATACGAATCTGAGATCTTGGCAGAGGTTGTGGAGCTGGAGGCAGAGAGCGAGGAGAACTACCAGAAAAAACTGTCTGAGTACAAGAAACAGCTGGAGGAGTGGAAGGCCGGGAGGAGGAAACAGGTACCCACTTACCAGCCTTTGCTTCAAAAATGAAACATTTCTGAAGATTTTACTAGTATTATTGAATCATACATGATACTGGCTATACTTGTTTTGTCTACATGGATAAGTAGAGTAAATATATTGCTTACACTCCATTGTCAATTTGATTTTCTAATTTACTTGCTCTCAGCATATTGGTAAATTTGAATTTTTCAGACATTTAGCATTGAAATATCTATGAAATATGATCAATAAACAAAATTCTTTTTGGAAAAACTAACAATTATAGAATAATGCTTGACCCTGCTACTAGGAGTGCACATTTGGGACTTAACTTTGATTCAGTTCAGTTCACAATTCCAGTAGTAGGCAATTTGATTTAAGGACAAATTTTCTTTTGGGGAATGATTAAATGAAATTCAAGTTTGTAAACCACAGTTGGAGTCAAAGATTCAATTCAGTTCTTTTAGCTAAAATTATGTCCATTATATCCATTAAAAAGGCAGTTGCAATAATTTAAGACTATCCTCTTTATTCTTAAATGTTAAAAAAGCGTGAAAAAAAAAACAGTTTCTATTGTAGAGTTAAATTACAACAGCATTTTAATTTAATTTAATTTTTTTTATGAATGGTGAATGAATCAATTCAAAGCATTCCATATTTATTCTGGCCAAATTCTGTCAAGTCAACAGAGCAGACACACATGGAGAGAGGGAGAGGGAGAGGGAGAGAGAGAGAGAAAGAGAGAGAGAGAGAGAGAGAGAGAGAGAGAGAGAGAGAGAGAGAGGTGGGGTGGGGCAAGCTGATGTGTGTGCAGTGAGACCAAGAAGTGCAAGCGCCCCCTGCTTCCTGCCACAGTTACAGTGTAACTCTCTGGGAAACACTGGATTAATAGTGTTAATTTTTTGTTTGTTTGTTTTTGTTGCCGATTGATTCAGTCGAATCGGCAGAATTTAGAACTGATGCATCAATTCAATGAATGCAGCGTTACACTTTCTGGTGCAAAGGCTAGACACTTGTGTAGTTGTGAAACTCACAACCTGTTCACGTCTAGTAATATGGTGCAGCCACCTCCTGTTCTGTACTTAGGAATGCCATCAATAGATACACTTGCATTTTGAACGATGTAGAGCACAGTGCAAACATGTATTGATATACATGTCTTATCTAACCATTGTCAGAAAGCCAAGAAGAAAAAGAAGAAGAAGAAGAAAAGCCAGTCTCAAGATGAGACAGATGATGATGACGATCAGGATGCGAGTGAGCCAGATGTTGCAGAAGAGGCTCCAAAGCCGGAACCTCCAGAAAAACCTGACTTTGAGGCTATAGAGGAGCAGGTCAGAGAGAAAGCCTCCAGGATACGCAGGAAACCAGGAGAGTCGATCCTGATCCCTGACATGTCTGCCTCTGGAAGCATCACCGCCAATGAACTGTGCCCCAGGTACCAGCAGAAATAAAGTGACAGCTTTAGAAAAAAAAAAAAATCAAGTCAAAAAACATCTGCCACAAAACTACTTATTTTTCAAGTAATTTCACTTGTTTCAAGAATATGTCAAGAACTGTTTTGTAATAATGCATATCACTTCGCTAATATCAACACAATGCCATTCAAATGAAGTCAGTTCTTCAGGCAAATTGTTACCCCACCTCACCGGCAGATATTTCTCTTTTGCTTTAAAAAAAAAAAGATATTAAGACTCAATACAAATGATTTATGATGTGTAGATGGATTATTTTGGCGTAAAGCACTGTCTTCATTATTGACCAAGATGCTTTTCATAATGTGCTTGTGTCTGCTCTTTGTCACAGGGCTGAACTGGCTCGAAGAGAGGATGTTGCAAGGCATTCTCTTTTCATCAAGGTCTTATACAACGACAAAGAAGTTTCCCGAACAGACAGCCGCTCCCTGAACTCGGATTTCAGAGTCCACTTTGGCCAGATATTCAATCTAAAGATAGTCAACTGCCCTGAGAGCATCAAACTACAGGTACAAAAATGCTGCTGCTGTTCCTGATCCATGCATCATTTTGACAGTTTTCTGGAATTGTATTCTGTTCTCACCATTCTGTGTGTGTGTGTGTGTGTGTGTGTGTGTGTGTGTGTGTGTGTGTGTGTGTGTAGGTGTTTGAGGAGGTAGGCTCATCATGTTCCCTCTTGGCAGAAGTGTTTGTGCCAGTGCCAGAGCCCTCAGTCGTGACAGGCAACGTCCCTACTGAGGAGTATGAGTTCAGCAGCAACCAGAGGGTCATGTTCGACCACGAGGGCGTTGGCAGTGGTAAATGGAACACAAAGCTGTAGACCCACCCTCCACAAACATCATTTATATTTCTGTGTCGCATAAATCTGACTCATAGCCCTCACATTTATCCCTTTAATCGTTTCTCTCTCTGTCTTCCTGTCCCTCTTACTCTCTGTCTTGTCAGATGTCCCCTTCTCCTTTGAAGCTGATGGCAGTAACAAACAGACCCTGCTGACCTCTGGGAAGTTGTCCTGCTGTGTGTCATGGGGTATAGGGGAGGACGAGGTACCACTCGCCCCTCCTATGTCTCAACATACTGGTGGCATACACAGGTAATGTCATTTCAGTCCAACCCTAAGTTTTTTGCTCTTTGTGTCTAGAAAAACACCCAATAGCCCAGTGGCAAATATTGACTTTTAGTTAAACACTTTGTTTCTGTCTCCGTCTCTCTGAATGTGCAGTGGCCTGAGACAGCTTGATGCTGTCACATGCATTGGGGCGTCTGGACTCAGTGACATGAAAAAAATTGGGGAGTGGGCCAGAGAATCACGAGTGGATCCCAATGACCCAAAAAATGCCTCCATCATGCAGCTGCTAAAAGTGAGTACCACAATACTCCACGTAACCAAGAGACTTTGACTCTGTCCAGGAATCTTGCAAATTTGTATTTTTGGAGCACAAACATGGTGTCTTTCTGCATCTGCTCCGGTCTCCAGGTGGCCAGTAGTGGAGAGGTGATAGCTCCAGAGTACTTCCGTCTGGAGCAGCTGCAGGAGGAGTTTAACTTTGTGACTGACGAAGAACTGGACAGGTCCAAAAGATTTCGTCTGCTGCGGCTGAGGAACCAGGAAGTTGCAGAGTTCCGAAATTATAAGATGGTCCCTGCTTTGGAGAGGGAAGTCACTGACAAGGTGTTCCAGGTCAGGCTTTCCAGGGTTTACAGTAAATTTGTATGAGAATATTATGTGTTTTGGGGAAGAAGGGTTCATCAGCCCCATATGATGCTAATTCTTTTCATTTATGTTTTTTTTAATGTAATTTTAGGAATATGAGAAGAGACTTAAGGAAGGAGAGATAATTGACACTAAAGAACATCTGGATTCACACAGAGCTTTAGTTGCAAAATACCTTCAGAAAGTAAGGAGACTGGTCATTCACTATGTCTCATAGGTCTGATCTACATACCTTGATATTCATCTTTATCACATAATAGCACTAAATGCTAAAACGCCGGCGTTTTGTCTCAGGTCCGAGAATCGGTCATCAACAGGTTCCTCGTTGCCAAGCATCACTACCATCTGTCCGACATGGTAATAGAAGAGGAGGTTCCAAGCATTGGGTAAATACACCTCATCTAACCAGTCTGTGTCACTCCTAATCCATCACTTTAGTGTCTAACATTGTGTTCTCTGATAATTTATGTTGTGCCAAAATATGTATTACAATAAAAATGTCACTCTCTTACCAGTCACAAAATACTAATCCAAGCGTATTACTACCACTTACTCTGTTGTGACTGATCCTCTCTGTATATGTTACGCTTATCCCACTTGTCAAATAGAGCTACAAAATTATGAGTACATGAGCACCCTGCTCCATTTGTAGAAAAAAAAGTTAAATGATTTGGCTTATCTTGAATCGTGGATTGATGATAAACTGCTAAATAAATCTGTGTTGAAGACCAGCAGGCCGTACGTAGACCACAGGGTGATGTAAGTCTGTTTTTGGCCTGGTGCTGCTTCACTCTATTTGATGTTGAGTTCAACACTGCATTCCCTTGGCCACACTGATACTCTTTTCTGGACCTTTTTAAGGCAGCGTTTTCAAGCAGTTTTCTCAACATGTGGATATAATAATGAAAAATTATACATTTATGTCAGCCTTTGCTCTTAATACTGGTATATATACATATACTTCATAGTGTATGTCAACCCCAGTGCCCTTATAGAATGTTACTGTACACATTTTGTATGTGTTTTTGCAAGTTTATTTTAAATGTTTAAATGTTTTATGTTCTATTTTTTTCTGCTGTGCTTCTACTATGCATTTTTATCAGTGGTGCAGGTCCAGGGTATGTTTTTAGAGTTTCTGTTTTTCTCACCCTCTGTGTCTGTGTGCCCCTTCTTAGTTTGAATCCTGAATACCAGTAGTAATATTAGTCTTAGTGTAGTATTCAGCCCCTGCCAGGATTTTGCATTTGTTTCTTCTTTTTTTAAAATAATCATTATTTCACAGTCAAAAATGCTTGCTTTTTTGTTCTCCAAAATTAAGAAGTAGTTAGTGGAATTTCAGGCATTTGTTTTTTCAGTAAAAATGGAAGAATTGTTGAAATTCTCAATTGACTAAAAATGGTACTTACGTGGTGCTGAGGAGATACTTAAAACTGGATTTTTGTAATAAGTTGCAGTAATGAATGTAATTCATATCACAGAATCCTGGAAATACTGTGATGCTCATCTTTTTTATAATTTGTAAACAGAGGCACAGTGGACCTGGTTCATATGCCGGCTGGTCCAGGGCCTTTCTGTGTAGATGTTTCATGTTCTCGTGTTTGCATGGGTTTCCTCCGGGTGCTCTAGTTGCCCCCACCATCAAAGGTTAATGCTCCCCTCAGTGCCCTTGATCAAGGCACTGGTTTAGAAGTGGAATTTATCCCCAGGCACTGCACTGTGGCTGCCCACTACTCCTAATAGTTAAGATGGATTAAATGCAGAGGTTGAATTTCTCCACAGAGATCAATTAAGGATAAATTAACGTAATTATGTCTGAGGGAGACTTGGTGTTCCTCACACTAACAGTGTGCAAACCAAAATTTGATAAATGACAGCTATCATTTAAAACTTGGCGGCTTTGGCGACCCCTTGAGTCCCTTATGCTGGTGTTTTACACCACTGTTGTAAAGAGGACAATTCTTATGCAGACTGCAGAGAGAAGCTACACACTGTATGTAAAGCGACCCTATGTCCTTTTATGCTTTATCCTATTCACCATTTTTACCATTACTATAGTTCACATGTCCAAGTTTATTCTAAAAAATATTTGTCTGGTGTTTCAAGGGAGCCTTATTTTCTGCCTACATAATTCTGTATTTGTCTCTAATGTGACCCCAAACCTGCCGCCTGCATGACTGTGTTATTTTTTTTAATCTTTTTTAGAGAGGACAGTGTCATGACACAGTTTTTATAAAATGGACTTGGATATAACTCTATCCAGTTTTTTTTGAAAATGTGATTTTGGCCCCTCACTTTCCCATTACTCATAGCTCTTTTCAAGGGGAAAAACTCCACCCAGCCAGAAAACCAGACTGTTTAAAAAAAAAAAAACATAAAATTATTGCAGCAGGGGACATTATTAACATTGTTTGAATGTAATATTAGCTAAATATGTTGCAGTGCAGATCATATATTATCTTTGAGTTAGTCTTAATATACAGTCATTTAGATATCTCCTAATTACATAACTGATGAATGGAAGTACTGCTCTGTTCTAACAGATCTGGAGGGAGGCAGGAGGATCAGGATGACTTTCCAGGAAATTTGAGGTAGTGCAGTGAGTTTATAAGGCTAAGATAAGTGTATTCTTCCTTAAGGTGTTAACCCTGCTGTTAACCTTAGTGTTTGCTTAATATGTTAAGGTGATGATGAAGAAACCACCGAGTTAACCTGAATGTAGCTCTTCTCTGTTCAGAGGTCTTTTGCCCAAATGCTCAAACAACTCCAACAAACACCAAGAGGAATGATTACAATTTTCATAGAACATTGAGAAGGCATCTATCAGAAAACACACTGTAGTGTTTACCTAGGTTATTTTTAGTTATTCCTACTATATTTCTTTGTTTTTATTGACAAGAGATGGCAGGGGATTATATTTTTGATGTGTTTGAAGCACTTTTATCACTGAGGGATTTCAGAGTTTATACGTGTATAAGAGAGAAAAAATGAGAAGTGCAAGGAGTGAAGCCAGGGGAAGATTGTAAGTGGACAGTGGCTTTTGTAGACAGAGCCAGGGAGCCGATCCAAACATTATCTACCATCAGCAAAGTGGAGGATCCTCTGGAAATTTGTCAAACAATTCTGGACACATATTGAACTCCTTGAATCACAGACTACAAGTCCAAACAGATCCAAACAGGTAGTATTAGACTGTTAGATGTTTGTGCTTGTTGGTGTTTGTTGATAGTTGTATGGGATATGTGTAAGGGGCCCAAAAAGACCTTAATTGCTGGAACACTATTTAACACATAGGGGTTCAGTACAATGTGCAGTAAAAGTATGCAAGGGCAACAGAAAGATGAGGTTTGAGGTTTTTTGAACAGTGAGGTGACACAAACATGCTTAAAGGCAGTGGGGAACACACGTGTTGTGAGGAGTTGATGATGATTCTTTTTTCCCTTTGTTTTAATGGCTTTTCAGAACATATGGGAAATTCTTGTAAATGTTGCGGTTATTAGATGTATTTGCTTTAAGTTTTGTGATCGCAAATTCCTGGAGGGACTGAACTGTTATTGTAATAATACCATTCCCAATCCCAGCTTCAAATGAAAAATATTAGTGATACACTATTTGATATCCCTTGTGTACTGTTGAGTAATTAACAGCTATGTGTTGTGACTATCAGGATTCTGGGACTTAACCTCTTTAAACTAGCTGAACCGAAGCGGCCCTTGAAACCTCAGAGAAAAGAAAGGAAGAAGGTGACGGCTCAGAATCTGTCTGATGGAGACATCAAACTGCTGATCAACATCATCCGGGCCTATGACATTCCTGTTCGCAGGCCCCACACCAGGTAAGATCCCAGAGCACATCAGCAGTACAGATCATCACATCTTCATTTCATGTGCACAACAGTCATTATGTTCATCGTCATCGTCATCTATTTGCAAGCCAATTTCCAAAAGGCTATATATAGTACATTAGACTGTATAGAGTAAAAAAGACTACATTATATTATTTATTAAATTACAATGAGACTGCTTAATTGCAATCAAAAGTATTTATATTTTTTGTGATACTGAATTGATTTCTTGACACCTGACAGTATTGACATTTTTGTTTTTATGGGTTTATATTTCAGCAAACCACTGGCCACAAAGCCAGCTCGTGCTTTCGTTGAGACGTTTGGTGCAGGTCAGGCGTTTCAGGGTGCCATCCATGGCACTGATTGGCTCCTTGGCCAGGTACAATGCACATACCTCAGAACACACATTCTGCTTGATGGCTAGACGCTCACTGATGTGCTTGTCTTGTATGTGTGTGGGTGATCTAGGTTCAAGTGAGGCCTTTTGTGGAGGTTTCCTTTCAGCGTACTGTCCTCCAAACGACAACAGCTGATGGCCCAAACGCCTGCTGGAACGAGGAGCTGCAGCTGCCATTTAGGTTAACAACTGTGTTGTCTTTCCTTAACCTTTGCCTTCCTGATGTGTTTAAAATAGACAAATACTTTCTCTGTGCTGAGTGAAAGGTTACTGCTAGTACCTCCATTTGCTATCAGTGTGTCTGTCTACCCTAACACTTGCAGTTTCACAATTTAATCAGGAATTCTGAATAGAAATTAAAGTGCACATTATCCATTGTTGTGAAAAACCTGTCTTTGATACTCAACCGGGATCCAGGAAAAATAAATCAGAGATGACGTTCCAAAATAGCTAATATGAGGTCAGTTTTTCCATTTCTGCTCAGGCAGTGGGTGCCAGTTGAGGCCAGTTCCAAATCAGCCTCAACAGCTGGTGCGCTCACTTCCGTTATGGACAACTGACAAGCTAACGTACATGATGATCACACATTTATGCCCTTTGTGCTCTCTACAGTGCCCCAAATGGTGACTACAGCACTGCTAGCCTGCAGTCAGTCAAAGATGTGGTCTTCATCAACATTTTTGATGAGGTGGTGTATGAAACGGGAGTGGTGAGTAAAACAGTGTAACACGGCATCACTTTCTTTCACTCAGGGTTACAGCGTCAATAATAGTTACATAGTCGTTACACTAAATGGCTCATGCTTTACTGCATGCTTAACTCCCCCTCCAGGATGACAAAGACAGGGGAAAATCGATACACACTCGGGTGGAGAAGCGCTGGTTGGGCTCTGTCAAGATTCCTTTCAGCACCATTTATTCACAGGCCAAGGTGAGAGCCTTTTTCCTCCCATGGTGTTTAGTAACTGAAAGACAGAGTGACTAGCTGGCTTGTTGGCTCATTTCATTTTCTATTTCCAGATTGATGGCACATTCATGGTGGACACCCCTCCGGTGTTGCTGGGGTACACTAAAGAGAGGAACTTTGGGACTGAATGTGTTTATGATACTGTGCGCAGCTTGAACGAGGGAGCGTTTATCACACTGTTCATCACTGTCGAGCCCCAGCTGGTACCTGGAGAGACTATTAGGGAAAAAGTAAGTCCTGTCCACTTGTCAGTGTCTGTTCTGCCTCTTTGTTAGCTTGTATGTCTCAGCTCATGTGTTTTCTCAGATAGGTTTTTATTTTTATCTGTTTCACCATCATTATTGTTATTGCAGCATCTTACGCCTTAAGTGGTCCATATGAGTGTCATTGCAATGAAACATCCAACATAAATGAACAACAAAGCATGTAAAGCATAACTCTTTAACTGGCATCTTATATTTACAGTGGAGTCAAAAAGCCACCAGAATTATTCTGCAAATCTGTTGTAAAAGTTCTGGTTAACTCCTACACACCCTCTAGTGGAAAAGGGCCCACTGTCCTAGAATGATTTCATGCTCATCGAAGTGGGTGGTTTAATTTGTGTATTGATTTGTTCTCATGCTTCTCACTGTCTTTTTTTTCTCCTTTTTATTGTGCTGCATTTTAGATAAAGGAAGTGAAGGTAACTGTTTGTGCTTTTGGAAAGGTAGTTGAAAAGACTATGGTTTGTTCTCCAGCCCCTGACCACTGTCCCTTATCCAAGAACAGCCTTCCCTTTTTTGCTGATCCTACTCAACCATCCATAACAGTGTCATTCCCCATGGCATAGTGTCTAGGATGGCGTTGACCTCTACTTCTGCGCAGTGACCTTTCACCTTTGATTCAGTTTGACAGCCAAGAGGATGAACGCTTACTGCAGGTGTCGGAGAGATTTGAGAGGGAGGCAGCGCTGCAATACCCAAACCGACCCTGCCTTACCACAGTCATAGACATCAGCGGGAAGACGGTCTTCATCACCCGCTACATTCGGCCACTCAACCCCCCTCAGGAGTTGCTGGATGCATTTCCCAACAGCCCCCAGGAGACCATGGTTAGTTGTTTGTTGCTAACACAGAAAGAGGCTGTTAGCTCATCTGTGTTCTCCCTTTCTTTGTTTCTCATTTTCTTATTTGACGCTTTTCTACACAGGAACTGGTCGCTCGATATGTTTCGCTCATCCCGTCTCTGCCTGACAGCGTTTCATTTTCTGGTGTTTGTGACCTGTGGAGCACATGTGATGTGAGTAAGCCCTCTTCTGAGATGTTGGGATCTGTATTATTCGACAGAAGGAAACACACGTCTAAGCTTGTGCTTCCTCCTCCTGTTCCTCCTGTTTGCAGCAATTCCTTACCCTTCTGGCCGGCGACGAGGAGGAACATGCTGTACTGTTGTGCAACTACTTCCTGTCTATGGGCAAGAAAGCATGGCTAATAATTGGCACTGCTATCCCTGAGGTGGGTAACATAAAGTTAGAAACTTGACGAGATTTTCAAAGGAACAGTTCACCCAAAATAAATAAATTTTAAAAACAATCCCATTAACCCCTTAGTGCACTCTAGCCATCCACAGTTTCTTTGTGATTTGTCAAGCTTTCGGGTCTGCCATGATCTTTGCTGTCTCCCTTTAGCCCAGTACAGTGGGGCTAGATGGGTATTTGTTTGTGGAGCTCACTATCAAAAAAACTCTATGTGGAAAAACTCAATAGCTGTTCCCAGAAATAGTGACACTGATAACCACCATAATCCACAACCCACAGGAGTGAAGAATTTCATTGGGAACTATTTCTTGCTGAAGAACACTGGCACAGGGTGTCTATCCACCGATAATTTGTATTTGTTGGGGGTCAATAGATAGTTTGCTGGTGTTCTTGTATTATGAGTGAACTATTCTTTAAATTTATTTGAGTCCTGCTCAGTATATGATACAGTCTCACATCAACGACCCCAACCTGGGGTAGAACAAAACATTACCTTTAACTTTTCATTTTTCAGTGATTTTTTTTTTAATCGCCAGTTTCTTAATATGAAACACATATGCTGAAAGGGAATATATAATTTGTGTTTTACTTACCCTCAGGTAGGGATATTTCAAAGGCCAAAGCCTGTTTGAGGACTGTTGTTGCAGCACTAATAGGTGTTTGATCTCTTCATCTCTTAGGGACCCACAGCCTATGTTTTGACCTTTGAGCAGAGCCACTATCTGATCTGGAACCCCACCAATGGCCAGTTTTATGGCCAGAGTGACACCTTCTGCCCACTGCAAGCTGTTGGCTGCCTGGTCACTGCTGACAATGTGAGTTCTTTGGCAGAGAAGAGGGCGCAACTCACTGACAATAAATTAATATTATTACCAATGAAGCATACAGTAGCTTGTAGTAGATAACTCAGATTTCTCTGGCTGTTCTCTAGGTGTGGTTCAACATTCAAAGGTATTCTGCCCCAATGAGAATTAGTTTTGATGTCACTAAAGCAAATTTTTGGAAGCCCTTCTTCTCACGGTCCTTTGCCCACCCTGGGCTGTCCAGTGTACAGGTGAGTGTTCAGCATTTCAGCATTGCCTAGTCTTATACATTCATTCATTTTCCAATTGCTTATCCTCGTGAGGGTGCTATGTGTATGATAGATTTTGTTTTTGTTTGTTTTTTGAGCCTAATGATGGCCTCCTTCACATGCTTAGACACCTCTGCGGATCACATGGTTAGGGTTCTGATAAACAGCGACCAAATGCAAGTGCAAACACTTGGAATGAGCAGACCTTTTATTTTCTGAATTTGTCATGGAATAACGAGGGACACTTGGCCATGAAACTGTTTTTTCGTCAAGAGTCCAATTACGTTGCGGCCTCTGAAAATGGGCTGACAATGTATAAAACTGGGTGTAATTCCTAAAAGGTTAATGCCATATTTTTGTTCAACCCCTTAAATTAAAACTGTAAGTCTGCACTTCAGTCAAGCCTTGATTACTCCACTTCAAATCCACTGTGGTGGTGTACAAGGGCAAAATTATGAATATTGTGTCCAAATACTTATGGAACTAACTGTACATTCTCGAGTAATGCCTTCTTATTTACTACTATCATGTTTCCTTGTGTATTTTAGCCAGAGGAGCTGGTGTATCGCCATATTGACAAAGCAGCTGCAGCAGAGCTTCAGGACAGGCAAGTGGTGGAAGCTATTTCTAGCCCCACTCATGTCGTTCTTATGGTTAGAATTCATGTTCTGTGTCCAGGGTACAACAAACCACTAACATTTGCCACTTCCCCCTTGACAGAATTGAAAAGATCCTGAAGGAGAAGATTATGGAGTGGCGCCCTCGTCACCCAACCCGCTGGAACCGCTACTGCACCTCCACCCTGAGAAACTTCCTGCCCAAACTGGAGCTGAGTGTGGGGCGGGACGTGGCAGACGAGCACCGCCTGGAGTTACAGGCCTTGCTGGGAGACTACAGGGTAAGCCTGAGATGGGAGTGACTGGGAGAAAGCTACTGCAGGCTGTAAATCATGCATTTAGTGTTCCTTATAATGAAATGAAATCATCTCGGGTGCCTCCTACTTGGGAGTTTCTTTTCCAGTGATGGAATATACTTTGGCCTGACAAAATGTCAGCTCATGGAAAGCACATAGTAAATACTTAACAGTACTTCTTAACTGACATTTATTCCTTTTTTTTTTTTTTTTTTTTTTTTTTTTTAGATTGCTGGGTTCCCCCTTCATCTCCCATTCTCTGAGATTCGTCCCATCATTGAAGCAGTCTACAGCACAGGAGTTCACAATGTGGAAGCTTCTAATGTAGAGTTTGCTCTGGCTGTGTATGTGCACCCTTACCCTAACAATGTCCTGTCTGTATGGGTGTACTTGGCTTCTCTCATTCGCACAACATAGCTATTCATAGCAGTGATGTTTACAAGTGTACTGATTTTGAATGTAAGTCTCAGTAATTTTGGCTGTTTTTAAGCAATTAAATTTTGAACATTTGCCTACTGTACTTGTAAATTTGTGTATACACTATAAGGAGGAGTAACCGTTGAATATATACATAGGGTTTTTGAAATTTATACTGCTTTGTCTACTTTGAGAGAACTGCTATGTTGTAAGGCTGCAATAAACATTTCAACCCCTGGTTTGTATATTTTACACTGTAGCTCAAAAGAAAAACAGTCAAGCTTTAAACCCCAAGGTACTTTTATTGTTCTGCTTCTGATTTTTATATTATGAATAGAACTTCTCATGCAAGATTTCTGAACAAGCAAATAATGCCTTCTGCAGATTAAGGTGAAATGCAGTCTACTGAATGCCGACCAGGGGGCGCCCAAAGCCTCACCTGAGCTGAAGGTGTTTCTTTCCAATCCACTCGTCTATGTCAGCAACCACACTGGCACAATGATATAATCAAATTAGTCTGTCCTATATGAGCACTGGTCCATTTCTTAACCCACAACAATGGAGTGCTTAAAGAAAAAAAATTCAAAAAATTTCTCAACAGCAAACGGTGATAATGAACATTAGGTATGACATCAAAATAAAGAAATGGTTAAGACTATACTGCAACATCAAATACCAATTCCTATGCCTGCACAGTCTGTATTTATGTCTCAGTAACTCAACAAATGCTGTGGCAGTATCAATAGTCAACTGTCAGGGAAACAGCCACTGCAGCCTGTGGGGTTCAGAGAATGGAGATCCCTCTGACTGTCAACCATCAATAACGTCACAGCTAGCCAGTACAGTCAATTTCAATCTTGGGTTAGGAAAAAAAAACTCCATCATGCATAAATTTACACACCAAACTCCTCATTAAATCATGTGTTCATGTGTAATGGTGAAAAAATAATACCTCTACAACATGTCGTTGCTACAGTTAGTCAACTTATGCTATGGGAAGTGTAAATGCATGACCTAAAAGAAGTGTGAGTGAGAGAAGGGGACCTAGTCAGTACAGCTTGTTAGTTACAAAGTTAAGGAAGCATGGTATAATTTCCTACAGAAAACAGCAAGTACTTGGTGCTCATGGTTCTCTAAGTTTAGGAAAACAAAACACTGACTTTCAAAACCAAAAAAAGGAATTATAATGTACATTTGCAGATACTTCAAATCCAACACCCATTAACATTTTTCCTTTTCTAAAGGAGTATTTCCTAGAAATACAGATGGAAATCAAAATGCTGGGAGCAAAATTTCTTTTACAGTTTCATCCTGAAACTTCTTTTTTTGGGTGACGGAAAAATACAGCGAATGGTGTTCCCAGGTTAAAGTGCAATAGAGGGAGATGTGACAAAGTGGGAGAGTGATGTTAGGCAAGATCACTCTCCAGAGCGACAGCAGGCCCTGAAGCCACATTGCAGATTCTGGCAACCGCTGGCTGTGTCTGCATGGGGACCTGGAGAGAAACATCACACTTAGAGAGCTCATCCACTCAATCATGTCACACAATGCAGCGGAAAAAGCTACTGTCCAACTGGTGCACCCTTCGATTCATAATGTTCACTGTTAATAGAAAATTTATTTGAATTTACAGCTAACAACTGGTTAAAAAACGCTCCCAATCTGACAGTGACTACTAAAGGCACCATACTAGCTGCAGTAATGCTTACTTACCTTCAACCTCACAAGACCAGCATCGGTTACTTGTGGCACTTAGGAAACACGCTATGTGGGTAGGGTTAGTAATTGTCACAGTCATCATACATGGCAATAGGTCTACTAACAAATCAACCTTGCACTGAATAAGGCATCCTCATATGCAGTTTTACATCCACCACAAGCCTCTTTGCTATACCAAAACTGCAAACAAATTTGGGTGTCGGTGGGACTCAAACCCCTAGCCAAGCTGTACTCATGAGCTGTGTGGGACCCTGGTCTTACATATATTCAATGACAATATCCATCAGCAACATAAAGAAATCTTGTTCTGTTACCGTTAATGTTGTCACAGTAATAGAAGTGCTCATCATTGAGGGCAGGACAGGCAGACACCAGCTCCTGCAGCCCCACCTCAGTGATGAAGAGGCAGCCGGACAAGTTGAGGTGCTCCAGAACAGGAAGCCCTCCGTGCTGAGACAGAGCCCTGAAACACATGCAGTGAACCAACACTTAGTGTACAGCACCATGCACACCAACTAAGGCAGTGGGCATGTCTACATTGTACCAAAACTCCCTTTTTTAACTGACTGATGCAATATTTGACTGCAGCAAATGTCATCCACATACCATCCTGTGATTATCAGATGGAAGCATAGCCTTATTTTACCATGTAAACATAATAACAAAACTTGACTTTAGTCTTTTTAAAATCTGAACATGAGAGCAAGGTTGCAGGGAGGCTTTATCCAGACTCAATGGCAGAGTGCTTTCACAAATCAAATGGCAACTTGGTGACATTCATGTGATATGGCGCGTAAGCTATTATTGCATCTTTATTGCATGTTTACAGCTAGCACTAAAACAATACTGCTTGCGTCAATGTGTTCTGTAAACATTAGGGCTGCACAATATGGGGAAAAAATCACATTGACACATACTGCAATTGTGACAATATTTGCAATTTCAGTGGGAGTGATCATTTTTGCATCACAATTTTCATTTTAGCTGGAAAAGGTAGTAAAATGAGGATGTGAGTTTTGCTGTGGTCTGGACCAAACCATCATGTTTTTTTCCATTTGATTAACTGTATAGCCCTACTAAATATTCATGCAATCTGGTATAATGTTCTGATATTTTTAATTTGATAACAAAATAAGTGTGGGCTGAATCTCACTGCATCACATCTCAACTCTACTCAATTCAAAATACTGTCTTAATCTGATGACTCACAATAACACGAATGTTGTGTGCACATTAACATACCCACATGATACAAAAAGGAATATCTCTTTGGTTTGATTGACACAAAGCAACAAATGATGTTTACCTCAAGCCCAAATCTGTGACTTGATAGCATCCAGAGAGACTGAGAAATCTCAGTGAGCGTTTAGCCTCTGACTGATCAGTCCTGTTTGCACGGCCCACACACTGCTGGCCCCCGAAGGAGCATTTAGTCCGAAAATCTGAAGTGCTGCCCTTGGTAATGCCTGGCTGACAATGTGGCCCAGTGAAAGTCCTGAGGGCCACATCGCTAGTGCAGCAAGTGGAGTGACCACAGAGCATCTCCCCAGAAATGGCATACTGCTGATGCAAATAGGAGGCATTAAAGCCAGTCCTGTGCCCTCGCCTCCTGCTCCTCCTGCAGCAGCATGATCCCGCCCCAAGCTGTGTCTCTACAAAACTCTTCCCTTCAGGAACAGACATCCCACCACGACGGCTCCACTCTGCTGCATCTTCAATATCAGCAAGGTCTGACGGGTCCAAGACCCAAACTGGGGTGGGAGTGCATGCAGTGCCCCGGCGGCCTGCCCTCTGCTTAAAAATGATGGCCTGCCGCTTCCGAACCACCGGATGAATGTTCCTCTCGTCTAGAAGAGTAATGGGTAGTGGGGGACTTTTGAGGAGCTTGTCTTGTCGGTTGGAGCGCTTCTCAAAGACTGTGGAAGACGGCAGGTCACCTAGCCCAATAGACAGCTTCTTCAGGGTATGGTCAGTGATCTTCTCACACCCTGACAAATCAAGGTGTACCAATGACAGACATGCTCCAAGAGATGACCAACTGAAAGAGGTGAAGGCAAGCACAAAGTGATGAGAATTACGTATTATGTGAGATTACAAAAAATGAGGCCAACTTCTTTTGAGCTGTATACCATTATACAGTACAGAGATTTTGAGAAAATTATGCAGGGGAAAGAGACTACAGATTAAGGTGAAATAGTTACCTGTCAAACGCAAAGTCTGTCACATCAGTCTGGGTCAAGTCCAGGTGAGTGATATTAGGGCAGAGAATGAGAATTTGACGCACCTGAAAGAGAACAAAATACAGTCAACTTCTGTGCAATTGTGAGCCATTTAATTTTGAAGCAAACTGTATAGTTTGCAACTGCTTCATTATGGCGACAAAAGAGGAAAAAAATGCACTGCGTACCATTTTACTTGAGACTGTGCAACTGTAAGCCAGAACAATGGACTTGACAGAAGGACCCACAACTGGCAGAAGGTTCTGGATAATCCCATTCAGAAGCTTCTTCTCCCTCTGAGCTGTGCTGATTGCCAATGAGCCCTCTGTGTCCTCAGATATATCTAACATAGAAAAATGCCAGGATCAAAGATTTAAAGATTTAGATGGATTTTAATAATCACGTTAAAAGAATGGTTAGGTCTTATTCCTACCTACATTGCAGGCCTGTTTTTTTTTTTTTTTAATACCTCTGAGCCACTGCGCAGCATGAGATTCTGAGGCAGGAGCCTTCTGACTGATCAGGGGCTAAGCTCAATACACACTGTGGCCGACTGTAAAAGTAGTAAAGCTGTGGTAAAACAGTAATGCTGGTTGCACTTTTGTCATCAGGGCTTCCTGAATGTTGAATGCCATGGAACTGGACTAGCAAATTCAGTCATCTTTGGAATGACACTTTTTACAGACTTTTAATTAAAAAAAGATTAAAAGCATCAACAAAACCTAAGGTGTGTGATAGGTCTGGAACAGGGTCCTTGTCAAAAAAAAAAAAAGCAACAAATCCAAAAGAGGGGCTGCTACATTATTTAAACTGGTGAATTGTTAGAGTCAGTGTGAATGCACTCACTTTTCTGAAAACACTTATGAGCTTTTCAACAGGGGGCTTTATTTAAGTGCTGTATAAAGAGTGAATTATCTAAATTTTCTGAAACATTGCACTTCAACTGAGGCATGCACCTCACTGAAGACCAAAACTCACCAGACTCATCCACATCAGCATCCTCATCCCATTCCTGATAGGCTCGACCCTCATCCTGCCGACTCTTCACCCAGTTTTCATCTGGCTCCTGGTCAAGATCACCAGGAGGGCCGCTATAATAATCTCCTGTATTTCACAAACACACACACTCTTATCAACATGGCAGTGCCACTACATGGCCACAAAATATTTAGTCCATGACTTATAAATACAGATGAATACAGATTTTTCTGATTCCCCACAACAAGTGCCCATTAATATTCCGTTTTTCAAGGAAAATGAACAGTTACCAACAGCCTACCTCGGGCCCAGCGTACAGGGTAAAGGTGCCTCCAGAGAGAGCCGGTCTTGGCCAGCTCTGACCACAAGGTGCACACTTGACTGCAGCGGCACAGATCTTCAGGGCCCAAGTAGAGGAATAGCCTCAGCATGATCTCTGTAGGAAGCTGGGAGATGTGCGTAGAATGCCTCTTCTGCTCCAGTTCTGAGGGGAAAAAATTTTAATTACTTGTGACTGAATCTTAAATTTGAAACGTACCTCTAATACCACTAGAATAATTTATGTTTTGTGGAACCAGTGACTAAAGTACTTAGGATATGATGAAAACTGTTGACTCATTTCCTGTAACTGTTGAGTCTACCATGACAATCTCTTTACGGAGATGGCAAGTTGGCAGTGTTATGTGCCAATTTAATTTATACTAAAAATGTGTACTCTTATTAAATGACACCTGTTGCACATTCACTTACATGAGGCTACCCACTGCAAGTCTGAGACTGCCACTTAACATCTACACACAAGCTGCCTAAGTGCCTTGATCAAAGGGCCCGAAAAGTAATTTAACTTTTTGGCTTACAATGCAAAGAGGTAACCTTGAGGTGACATGGTTGATTTCTCAAATATTTAGGTTACCACAACGTTGGCCTGTGTTTTAAACCACAACTTGATTGGAAACACTTGGTTGGAAATACTAATACAGTGCACCCCCAGGCTGTATGCATGAAATAGGCTAGATGTTTGTGAACAGACTCACTAACCGTCATCCGTCTTCTCATGATCCGTGTATTTGAAGGCTTTCTGCAGCTCATCTGCATGGCTCCACAAACTGAGGCCCTTCAGCACTTCAGCTGCATAGTCCCATTGCTGCTGGCTGCAGTGCTGCGCGATCACCTGTTTTTTGATGTCTTTTAACTCCTCATATGTGAAGTATTCCATCAGCATGGGCTGAAACACCTGCAATACATTTGAAGTTAACAAATGCCATCAAATCAAAGCCAGTGGTGCAATACACAGTTACGAATAGCTCCCTTCCCTCCCTTTATTTATATGCATACAAGTAATAGGAAAAACAGACATGAAAATGTCTTATACCTCTTCCTCTTCCTTCATATGGGGTAGAAAGTCCTTGGTAAAAGCTTCAAGCCTCTCCTTCAGCTGCTGGGCATAGTTAAGCTGCTCATATTCACTCTAGAAACACATTAGCATATTATTTATTTAGGCTTTGCATTGCATTTCATACATGACAGAAAAAAGGCATTCACATTCTACAATGGCTTTCAATTCAGTACTTTAATACAACGACACTACTATAACAGTATAACAATATGCTCTTGTAGCCATTAAATTATGAGGGATGGCAATATTAAAAACAAAACTGAACTGCCAATAAATGGTGAAATAATGTGTTAACTCCTTAAATAAAATTAGAAGGACCTTTGCAGAAATCTCAATAGGCTCTTTCATAAATTACCAGATTTAAAGCAAGGTCCTCCAGCTATCACTTGACAAATAATTTAACACAGCACTTTATCCCAGTGGAAACTAAACATTGCCTCTACCGGCTGAGGAGTGCACATTTGAAGGCCTGTCCAAGGCAATGGAATGTTCCTCTCTGTTTTGACAAACTGATTGGGACACAGCGGAAGTTAAGATTTACACAATTGCACCATTCTGGAAAGCCCAGTTTTGGTTTGCCTATGGCTTGGGAGAGAACAATAACTCTTGTCTCTTGTCTACTGTTAAGCAGATCACAAAAACAATCAGGCCTCTATTATACAAATGGAACTCAAATAGGTCAACTTATCAGCCCACTTCTTTCTGCAAAAGGCTTCTTTCTCATCAGAGCAAATATCCACAAACAAACACAACAGGAGCTTAGAATATCTCAAGCAGTAATCCTAGCACCAGACCAGAGGTGCTACAGAAGTCGGTCTTCAGTCAGTCGCGCGGCTTCTGTCCTTGAATTATGACATGTAGAGATGTACTGTGCAGCCAATGTTGACCTGTTTCTACAGCAAGTCTGTGCTAACTGAGGACTGAATATCAAGTCAAGGATTTCCTTGGTTTAGGTTCAGTCACACTTGTTACGTGTTGTGCAAGTCTGTATTCTATATTTAGGGTTGAATATGTTTCTAATTTACTTTCCGATGTTATTCATTCACTCAAGGATTTTTCATGTTCTGTTTTTTGTTTGGTAATAACTTGGTTTGGCTAGATTAACAAAGCCATTTATAGCAATAGTTTGAGCCTTAATTTCACTGATAGTAAATATCATCTTTACATGAACAGTACAATTATATATATACTAGTGCACCATCAGTCATGCGAACACTTGTTTCCCTGTAACATGGCTCTAATACCATTTAAAGATCCCTTTTGACCTTAAACTTGTATTAAATGGATATAAAAACTAAAAAAAACTAAAAAATAAATAAAACTAATATTTTCAACTTCTGGTATTAAAGCTAATGACCAATTATGTGTTAAAACCTTGAATGACAAAAATATACAGTCTTTTAGAATTTGATGAACTGGGGGAAAAAAAGCTTTAAATTCAGCTTGGTTTCTTCTACAGAAACAAAAACTGCTTTACTCAAGTGAGTAGAAACCAGCTGGTTCAGTCAAAGTTCCTTCCTGTTGAGTATTATGGTGATGTCATTTATATGCATACTTTAACCTCTGTTTTGAACCCCTTTATCACGGTGCTATTCGCACAATGACCCAACATGATCTCAGGACTGTATTTCACTTGAACCCCTGTAAATATCATCATACTGGGGTAAATCTGGCTTTTGCTACTGTGCAACTATTAACCAGAATACAATGCAAGACAGTCTTAGCATAAGGGCCCTATTTTCTTATCCACAGTTTGCTTCAGTAATTCCATGAATACCACAGACTACGTGTCATTACTTTCGATTTGACTCAGTGTATAAATAAAGGCTCTATGGTTCTCTGCTGAGTCAAACGGAAAGTAACCAAACAACAACAAAACGGGAATGGCATTTTCCTAAATTCCATGTGAAAACATGTAAGCATATTCACCTTGACATTGTGCAGTCCTTTCTCGAAGAGGGATAACATCTCTGAGAGTTTGTTGTCAGAGTGCACGTTGTACACGGTGCAGCTGCGCTGTTGCAACAGGCCGATAATGTAATCATTTTCAATCTGTTCGTGCATCTTGAACTCCTTAAAGGTTGCACACAGCGACTGAAGAAACGATCGGAAGTCTTTGTGGTTGGAGAAGTTGGTTTTTGACAGCTGTTGACAGAAAAAAAGGATATCACAATCACCCGATGCAAAAAGTACACCTGTCATTCACACTGACGAACTGCTGATAGTGTTATTCTTGTCTCAAGTGAGCTATTGCATGTGATAAATATAAAAATCTGCGGCTAGAATTACATCAGAATATTTGGCATACATCAGCAAGAGCTAGCTGTGTCAAGATTTAGAAAATGTTACACCAGACGGCTAAAGTTGGGGACTGGCTTAACGCTAGGATTACTAAAGCATTTTAAACACCGCAAAGTGTAAACTAACTTGTAGTGAAGGTTAACCTAATTAAACTGGCACGGTGGTACTAGGCGTCCATGTGATGAGTTGCTGTATATTTTCTTGGTAAATACGGGCGAAAATGCGGCGTGTTATTCAAGTCGGATTGCATAACAAGCTAAGTTAGCCTGCAAGTTGAGCTAACGGGAGCTACACAGTGAGCAGGCGTTAGCTGGCTCGGCTGGGTGGCTGTAAGTTTGTCACCGAGCCTTATAGCCCATGTAAAAGTCACACTTCATACACCTGGTTGGCCAAACAAACACGTCAATCTCATTTTCATATGTCGACAGCTAGCTTAACGTCCTGAACCCAAGCTAGAAAAACATCCATCATCTCATCTGCTCGGCTGACTTCTGCGCATATTAGCTTGCTAGCTAGCCGTCAAGCTAGCACAACTTCTCGGCTAGCTGGCGCTCGCTCGTCCGCACATTTTCTCCCCGTAAAGCTCCATCATTTGACGGTCAGTGTTTACCCATACACACCTTCTCGCAGTATAAGCCCACCAACTGCTTCATTCGCCAGTGTGGGCCAGTAAAAACATCCACCTCGTCTGGAAAAGGAGCCATCTTCACACACTGAGGCTCAGTGCGTCATTTGCATGGCGATACAATCAAACAGGAGGTGTGTTTACACGGCAGTCACGTGACTCCAAGTTGTGTTTGTAGGCCGCTTGCTCTCCCGGCTGGAGGGGCAGACACCCTAATCCGGGATCAATGCTCAGCTAAATCATTACGTAAAGCCCACTACAAACCCACAGGCAACTGGACTCAGAGTAGCAGCGTCTGTTGACTTCTCATGCTGCTCGGGCTTGAAAGTATTTATATTCAAAACAAGCACTTCAGATCTATCTGCATGCGCTTTGCACATTGTTATTTTTTCCGCTCGTATGTAATATTCATATTTTCTTTCCCACAAGAGGACAGCAATGAACACATGTCCGCATTGCATATTGTTTCCATGTCTGTAAATGGAATAAAGTCATCAGTCTTGTACAGCACACGTCTGCATGCCGCGACATTTATACAGAGCTGAGGCAGTGAACTGTCTGTAGAGCGCACGTTTGCACATGTTGCATGATATAAAGTTAAACACCTTTTTTTGTTCATATTCTCTTAGTATTCCCGTTAACGCTGCTGTAGCCTGCATGTGTGATGCATACCACTTGATTGATCTGTCTGTCTGTCTGTCTGTCTGTCTGTCTGTCTGGGTGTCTGTCAGGGTGTGTGTTATTTGTTTCTAATAATGATTTGAATGACGTCATTGGCCCCATCATTCCCTTCTATCTTATTTGATTTTTATTCTCAACTTTTTTCCACAAAAAGTTATAAATGTCATCATAAAAGGGACTATAGTTCTTTGTGCTACAATTAAGAATATTTTCCAGTTATGTTACACCTTATGTAAGGATATTTATCTGGTTTTGGAGTGATGTGTCTACATCTACGCCTCAAAAAAAAAAAACAAAAAAAACCCTGTTCAACAAGACAAGATTCCCTTTAAATGTTGAGTACAAACCTGGCTTACCAGCGATATATTCATAAACCATAAAAACTAGATATAGATAGATTGGAAAATTCGTGTGTTAAAGCAGCTTTAACACATTGCACAGAAACAATAATAGACTACACAAAATATGGGCTACCTTGGGCTAAGTATATATTTTTAGAAAAATTAAACACAAGTAATAAAATAAATAAAGTTGATGTCAGAAAAAAGAAAAACCTTTGCATACACAAGAAAAGCATTAAAATATTAAATATAGCTACTAAAATATATCTCTAAAATACCTATAGACCATTCACCTTTGCATAGACTATGAATAAAAATCAAATGGAATAGAATATGTCTGTAAAATAGATGCATACTTATAATGTATAATTTTAAGTATAGTGTATAATATATATATATATATATATATATATATATATATATATATATATATATATATATATATATATATATATATATATAGTAGAGATTGCTGCTAAACATTTAGTCGGAAAACTCTGATCAATGTGCTTGTGGTTGCTAAGGAAGATGTCCACAGCAACAGTGACTCCAGCAGGGTGGAAACCATCGCATGACTGACAGCCAAGCGAACCAATTAACGAGCTTCAAAAAGTGTCTGTGACCAATGAAAACGCAGAAAGACGCACCGTAGTTAGATAGAGAGCGCGGGGGACGCTTTCAGCACACAGAGCATCAGCTAGACAGCAGCTTAGAAGACTAATGGTAAGTCATGAATACCTAATATCGTTATTTGACTAATGACACTAGTTAAAAAGGCTCTTCACTTTCAGTTGCATTCACTCGAGCCATACTTTTGTGTTTGTGGTCACCTGCTGAAGCTACAAATTAGCGTTACCATTAGCTGCGTTGTTGCTACTGTGTGTGTTGTGTGTTGTCTCAGCATCACACACCGTCTGAGCCAAGATCGTGTCCTGTCTGACAGCAGTGCATGATCGATCTGTGTAAAAAGAAAATGTCGACACGCTATTATTATTAGCAGCTGTAGTATAAATTACGCTAGTTTCCTAGTAAACACATATCAATTATCCCAACTAACGTTACCGCCACCAAGCCCTCAGCTCTGAGGCCAAATCCTCATTTATAATTCAGCTGGAGCATGGCGATGCAATGCAAGTTTCTTGATCTGTGTTTAAGACCCAGCATGAGGAGCCAGTCATTCCAGTAACATGGACAAGTACGAAAAGGTGAAGAAAATCGGCGAAGGGTCATTTGGAAAGGCTGTCCTTGTCAAATCCAAGGAAGATGGACACCAATACGTTATCAAAGAGATTGGCATATCAAGGGTAAGTAAGACATTTATACTGACCTAATGAGGTTATGTATGTTTTACTCATGATATGATCTCCCTTTTAATGGGCACTCTTGGAAGATTAGCCCAAAGAGAGCCAAATAAATCCAATCAAATGCATTTTTACCTCCATGTTTTGTCCCATTATTATGTCCCCTTATTGTGACAGATGTCAAATAAAGAGAGGCAGGAGTCCCGAAAAGAAGTTGCTGTTCTTGCCAATATGAGCCACCCCAACATCGTGCAGTACAAGGAGTCTTTTGAAGGTGACCACACCCCTTTATCTCAGTCATCAATTTCTTAAGGGCCAAAGAGATTATCTACTGCAGTGTTATCCTGCATTGGCACAATATGCAAATGTTTTACACATCTGTACATTATGCCTTTTAGAGGGTGGGTGTTTGTATATTGTGATGGACTACTGTGAGGGTGGAGACCTCTTCAAGAAGATCAACTCTCAGAAGGGGATACTTTTCCCAGAAGAGCAAGTAAGCCACTATTCCTTACAGTTATAATGGCATCAAGACAATTGCAAATTATGCAAACAGCCTGTTGAACTTGAGAGTGAAGTTTTTTTTTAAGGATTTAAGGATGTTGATGCCTTACTTGTAGTTTTTCCCATCCTGTCTCCCTTCTACAAAATATATTTGGATTATTCTTATGTTTCTGTTTCTTCCTAGCTTGTTTCGCCACCAGGTTTCTTACATTGGCACCTACAGTATTTGTAGCGTGGCTTTACTGCACTATGTATGTATGTTTTGTGTTTCCTAGATCTTGGATTGGTTTGTGCAGATTTGCCTGGCACTGAAGCATGTGCACGATCGAAAGATTCTTCACAGAGACATCAAATCACAGGTGTAGTTCTGTGCATTGCAAATTGCCTGCTGCAGTGACAAGCTAAAATGCCATGCACTTTATATAGCTACACGTACCATGCAGTGACTTCTAAATTTACACTCTCATTTCAAATTGTCTGCATAGAACATATTCCTGACAAAAGATGGCACCATACAGCTTGGGGACTTTGGAATTGCAAGGGTGCTTAACAGGTATGTGAATCAAAATATATACACAGATAATTTGAAAATCAACACTCAGTAGTAATAAGGTATAACATCGATTACTTCATTCTCTCATTTTTCAGCACTGTAGAGCTGGCAAGAACATGCATAGGAACACCATATTACCTGTCACCTGAGATTTGTGAAAACAAACCCTACAACAACAAAAGGTACTACCTCGATGATGTGGGGTGGCTGTGGGCGGGAGTAACTACATTTCTGGTGTTTGCACCATGTGCACTATAGATTAACAATTAATAGTAAACCGAGTGTCAATTTCTCTGCCCCACTCACTCTGAGCTATGCAGGATTGGATGGTAGTTGTATTATTGTAGCTACTGAGACGATGTAAAGGTATCCTATCTCCTCATCATTGAGTGAACAAGCTGGTGTTATCTGTAGCAGGAAGCTAGTATTGATTCCTGTCTTCAGCTACTTTAAATATGTATGCAATTTAATCCGCCTTAGTTAGATTATTGTCAAATGAACTGCACTGAGAAGCCTCACAATGCTGAGTCAGCAGTTTTCTCAGCAGCATGGTCTATTTATCTATATTTAATGAACAAGAAACGAAAAGGCCTCACCATGACTGAATACATTACTGTGTGAATGTAAATGTACCCCAGAACTTATCCCGGCCTGTCTGTTTGTATGCTGTCTCCCCCCACTTTCCCTGCCTTCCCTTATTCTGCAGTGATATTTGGGCCCTGGGGTGTGTCCTATATGAAATGTGCACTCTTAAGCATGCAGTAAGTATCCAGTGTGTGAGTGGTTTCCTAATGAATGTAGTTTCCACTGTATCTTAAGCAGCATTACAGTGCACCTTGAAGTGTTATCTGACAGATTGTCTTTGATGTCTCCCATATGTAACACATGGCAAATTAAGTTTCAGTGACCTGATTGTGTCTTCTCTGAGAATGTGATACCCATATCCTCTCCAATTTGCTGCTACTTCATCTTACTAGGCATTGCACTACCCCGTCATTCCTTTTGGCCATGTCTGATTGCTTTCAGTGTTTTGTTTTTTTCTTTTCTATGGGTTTAGAGCAGTAAATTACATGCGTTTCCTCTTAGTTTGAGGCCGGCAACATGAAGAACCTGGTTCTGAAGATCATCCGTGGGTCATACCCTCCTGTGTCAGTTCACTACTCCCAGGACCTGCGCTTTCTCTTGGGACAGCTATTCAGACGCAACCCCAGAGAGAGGCCCTCAGTCAACAGTATACTGGACAAACCTTTCCTCTCCCGTAGGATAGAACGGTTCCTCACACCACAGGTACAATATTGAGATAGTTGTCCTTTTATACTGTGTAAATTTACATAACTCATATTGTGTTGAGCACAAATAAAACACCCTTTTCCTCTGCATTCCAGATCATCGCTCAGGAATTCAGCCATACTTTTCTTTACAAGCAGCCTAAAGTGGGTGTGGCACAGGGACCACCAGGTAAGCAAACTCAGCCACATTTGCTGATGAAATTGAGCACCATTTAAAAATGTAATATAACCTGTATATGTTATGAGCAAGAATGTAACTTTTTTATATATATATTAAGGCCCAAATGCACTGGAAGAAATAATTGATTCATTTGCTCCATTTGATGCTTCAGTGGTGCAATGCAGGCCTGAGGTGTGAAGCATCAGCGCTATTGGTACCTGCATTTCACCCGAGCAATGGGTAGCATTATCATATATTTTCTTCAAAGTGGTAATATATGATTCATGACATGTTATACACCTAGTGTCTGATATTTGGAGACCAGGAAGATATCCATACAGTCGAATGCACTTTGGACATTTGCAACCATTTGGTTAAACATGCATGTTTGATGTTTCCAGTGCATTTCTGCCATCATTAATATTAAAAAAGTGCAGTAAAACATACTGATACAGACAATGTTTTTATCTGTGTAACTTCTGGGACTAGCCAAGCGCCCTGCCCCTGCCTCCATACCTCTTAGCCCAGCACAGAAGATTACCAAACCAGCCAGCAAATACGGAGTGCCTTTAACTGTCAGGAAGGTCTCAGATGGAGCCAAGAAGCCTGCAGAGAGGAAACCAGCTCCTAAACATAAACCGGTTAGTAGTAGGCTTTTGATGGAGATAAGCCACCAGGGTTTTATGTGTGTTTGTGTGTGTGTGTATGTGTATGTATGTGTACGTATGTTTACACCAGTCTGTGTTTGCAACCTCTGAACCCCAGTGTCATATGTTGCTCAGGCCCCTCTCCCAGCAGCCCCCCAGAGAAGAGTGAGTCAAGTGGAGGAAGAGAGGAAAAAACATGAGGTACAGCTGAGAGCCCCACATAACTTCTGTTAGCTATTGGATTCCCCTCCCCTCTCTCTCCTCATTTACTCACATACTTCCTGCAAGTGTCCTTAGTTATTCTTCCTCTAACTACGACCGCTGTCATCCCGTTTTCGCCTCCTGGCCCATTTGGAGTGCTCTGCCTGATTTAGCTTTCTCTTTCATCCAACCCAGAGACTAATTTATTTCCCTCCTTGCCTCCCTGCTCAGCGACTGAGCAGTCCTGTCTCCTCCTTCAAAGCAGGTTCCTTTGGGAACAAACTATTTGAATCAGATGTTTTTGCCTTGTGTTGCAGGATGGCATGAGAAAGAAGAGGATGGAGCTTATAGAGAAAGAAAGGAAACAAAGGGAGCAGGTGAGCGCATTGATCTTAAAGTCCCTTTGGAAAGCTGTGTGAGCTATCACACCTTCAGTTATCAACTGATGTGTCTCTTCTTCAGATGTTCCTGTTGAAAGCAGGGCAGATGAAGAGATATGAAAAGGAAAAGGTGGGTAGCAAATAGATGCAGTGTGAGTATAGTTGTTGGCATAGCTTTTTTCATAATGTGTCATTACTGCAGCTATTAGGTAAAGCATTTGAAAGTCTCTTATATGTCACAGTCTAACAGGCAAGTTTTATAAACCTGTTATCTCTGATTTCTAGATCAATCGTATAAACCAAGCCAGAGAGCAGGGCTGGAAGCATGTGTTGAGCTCTAGCGGAGGCAGCAGCCCTGAGAGGAAGGTACTGGAGCCTTATCTATACAATAATATGGTACTTAGTTCTTCCAGTATGTTAACTTACTGTAGTCACACATTTGATTGATTTCTTCAATATAATATGCCAGTTCTGTTCCATTAAAGTAATAGTGGCTTTTGGTAGAGTGTTGGGTTATGTAGTTACCTGGGTGCTATATGAGACCAAATGGTCATGAAACATTTTCATTAGTTGCTCCATGCTCCTCTGGCCTGCTAATCCAGAATACTGTATTTGTATCTCTCCATTCACAGCCATAGTGCAGCAAACCAGCTTCCAAAAAACACACAAAGCACATAAACAAACACAAACCAAGCAGATTATTACTGGAATGCAATTCAACACAGCAAACTTTTGTCTTCTAAACCCAGTGTTTTGGAGGTGGTGGCAAGAGGGCAGCAGGTGGTGGTCCTTGCCCTGCCCCAAGCCCTGCTCAGGGTCCCGCTCCAGCACCCCTCCCCTGCAGGAACATGTATGAACACTACCATGCTGCTCTTGACCAGATGGCTAAGCCGCAACCTAAAGAGGCCAGAAAGGAGGGCTCCTCAGCAGGAGTGGTCAGCCCTATTCGGTAGGTCCACATGTCTACTTTAAGTTATTTAGGTCTGTTAAATGGGTTGGTTTGATGGTGTTGTCTTTGTGTGTAAGGGGTGTACCTGCTGCTGCTGGCCCAGTGCTACCCAGTGGTCCAACCCCTGATGCAGTTAGGAGAGAGCTACAGAGGCTGCACTATGTTTCTAAACAAGCCCAAATTAGCAGGTCAGTGAATTTGCCATCCCTGTAATCGGTATTCTGTACATAATACACAACAGGCATGAAAGAAAAATGGTCAGAGTATTCATCATCGCCATACTTTGTTTTCAGGCACCGTGGTCAGATGGCTGCTGAACGGGCCTATCAGGTCGAAGAGTTTTTGCAGCGTAAGAGAGAAGCCATGCTTAACAAAGTCCGTGCTGAGGGACAGCTGGTACGTAGTGTCACTGATGCACTTGGGTTTGTTTCAGGTTAGCGTACCTTGTGTTAAGGTCCAGTCACATAGCTTTGACTACTTAGCCCTGTTATTACAATACTGACCCTTTCTGATCATAAGGATTATGACCCCTTGCAGATTGGGGATGGCTTTTTTTGGGAAGAGATACCTGGTGCCACTGTATCTCTTGCACATATTATGAATCGTAAGACATTTTGATGTAAGCATCTCCTGGCTCCAACTCATGACCGTTGTGCCAGTTCGATGCAAGGGCTGCATCCATCTAAAGTGTGGTTGAATTGAACGGTAAACAGGGTGCCCGGCAAAACTTGGCAGCAATCTATGGAGGCCGGGCAGCTTCGGTTCGATGCCGGAGACCCAAAGTCAACATAGAAGAGGAGGTAGGAGCCCAGACCTGAATGCCCAGCCTCACACTCCACATGACCCTCACCGCTACCATGGCTGGTTTGGCTTGTCCTTCTTCATTTGTGTCTGCACAGCACTCCCCTCAGACACACCCATAATGTGACCCAGGTCACACCCATGCCCCTGCTGTATTTGGTGTGTTTTTTTTTTTTTTCTTTCTTTTTTTTTTTCTTTTTTTTTTCTTATGTCTGTGTGTGTCAAAAGACAAGTGTGTGTGAGAGCTATTTGGTCCCCCAATAATGGCTGTTCTTCATGACAATCATTATCATTGTTTATGTTTAAATGTTATGGATTTTTATTGCGTTTTTTTTTACCCATTCCAAATAACCACACCACTGCTGTTTTGTGCTGTTTAACTAAAGCTTTTCGTTTTGAAGGGAAAGAACATATTTTTTAATTGCACTGTTAACTGCAAAACTGTTTTGTTCTGGCTCAGTGGCTGTCACCTTAAGACTTTTTTTTAATTCACATGTGTTGTTGATGTGTTGATGTTACCATCAGCTTGTGCCCTGAGTAAAGTTTTGTCTTTGTAACTGCTACGTATGCTAATTACTGTATGATTGTTTGCTCAAATATCTTTGCTGTTTCTGATTCTTTGTGTGCAGGCATGTTTAGCCTGTGTAACATGTTGCGTTTGTTCTCAGGAGTACTTGGCACGGCTGAGGCAGATTCGCTTGCAGAACTTTAATGAGCGTCAGCAGATCAAAGCTCGACTCAGAGGAGAGAAGGTACTATCCTCCACAATCCTCCAGTATCCTTTATTCAAGTATTTTCAGATTTGTTTTAATGTTTTATCTTCTTCGTTGTTGTCCGGGCCTATTTCAGTATGACAGCGATGGTTCTGACAGCCAAGAGTCCAGTGAGGAGGCAGAGCTAAGAAGAAAGAAGATAGAGACTTTGAAAGTGAGTCTGACTCTTCCTTTGGGAAATCAAGTATCACATTTATAGCGTTTTATTTGGCTACAGCCTCATTTTTCTTTCTTTTTATACTTACCAGGCCCAAGCAAATGCCCGTGCTGCAGTGCTGAAAGAGCAGCTGGAGAAGAAGAGGAGAGAAGCTTACGAAAGAGAGAAGAGAGCCTGGGAAGACCATGTAAGTTCTTCTGTCCTTTCCTCCTTTGCTCCACCCTACCACGACTTAGAGTGCTGCACCGTAGGGGTAATCCTAACATCGTTACTGTTTGTTGTGGAAGCTTGCAGCTCGGGGGGTGAAGGTTGCCGTGCCAGCAGGAAACGT
This sequence comes from Myripristis murdjan, assembly GCF_902150065.1. Classification (NCBI taxonomy): domain Eukaryota; kingdom Metazoa; phylum Chordata; class Actinopteri; order Holocentriformes; family Holocentridae; genus Myripristis; species Myripristis murdjan. Next base: position 17,677,601 of record NC_043983.1, on the reverse strand, counting down.
AGCAGCAGCAGCAGTACCAGTAGCAGTAGCCGTAGCTCCTACCTCTGAACCTCCTCCACAGCCCAGCCCCTTGCAGCCAGAGCCAGCCGCTAAAGCTCTGTTCCCTCCTGCATCCAAACCCTCCACCCCAGCCATATCCATGACTGCTGCCCTGAGGGATGTTGGCGCAGTCAGTATCCATTTACATAGCCTTTTATATCCTGTGTTATAATAGAGTATGTGCTGCTTTTTCATAATGACTTTGCATTGTCTGTTTTGCAGAATTCTTCCATAAAAGAAGACTTGTCTAAACCCGAGACTGCTACCGTGATGCAGGTGAGTTTAGCAGTAATCAGTAATCATTTATTGCAGCATTAGTGACCTAAATTTCCTGTAATTCCAGTAAAGGAAAGCTGAGGACTGAGTATACAGCATTCTTTTTTTGGAGTAAAGCTATTTTCTGTTTTGCCATAACAGAGTGAGAAAAGGCAGATTCTGCGGAGACTTAATCAGAATCTAAAAGCTCAGGGCCCAGCGGAGGAGTCGGCTCCACCCCCTGAGGACTCAGGTCTCCCTCCCAAGCAGAACCAGCCTGCCACCGAGGAAGGGCCGGCTTCACTAGGAGACAGGAAGAAGTGGGAAGCTGCAGAACCACCTGTCCTGTCTGTGGCTCAGAAAACCTTAGAGGAGAGCTGTAGAACTACAGTCGGTGAGTTGAGCCTTCTCTGAACAAAGATTTCCATCCCACGTATTAACAAAAGATAGATGCACAAGGATAAATTTACTGTTAGTCTGTACACAGTGGAAATTTACATCAGGCCTGATCGTAAAAAAAATCATATTGGAGTTACTTTGACAGATATTAATTCAAGATTTTCGTGAGAATGATTATTTCTCTATCATAATTTTCATTTTTGCTAAAAAAAAATATTTATTTTTGAAGATAACGATGTGATTTTTGTTTGGGTCTGTACCAGACAAACATGTTTTCTTAGACTGGAGAATATGATTGGTAGGCCAGGGCATCACTGTAGCACCACAATTTTTCATTTATAACAGTAATTTGTCACATGTTCTACCTTTATCAAAGAATTGCAGCTCCTGCAGTTTGGACATTGCACTTGGCCATATTGCCTTTTTGATAAAATTGTAAAATAATTGTTCTAACTTAGTTTATGAGGTGGTACTATTGACACAATTGTATAGTCTTTTGTAGTGTTTGCTATTTTACTGTTTAAAAATCCAGTTTCCAAATTGCACAGCTAGCCAGTATACAAGTGATCTTACATTCTACTGCTGTGAAAACTGAGATCACTTTTGATGCTTCTACTGACCACTTAGTAATTCACTCTTTAAATCGTCTTAGGTGAAGTAGGGTTTTGCAGGCACTTATGCAGTTTTTACCCTCAACATCTCTCCAGATACCTTGATATCACCAATGTCTGGTGGAGACAGGAAGAAGTGGGAGGCAGGAGCTCCACTTGTCCTCTCTGTGGCCCAACAGACACTAGAGGAGAGCTGCATCAAGACCACCGGTGAGTTATACCAACCAAAGCTGTCCCCAAGTGAGAACTTACTAGAATGAATTGAAAGTATTAATATCTTCAGTGGACTTTGTAAAAATGTAAGTCTGACTGTGTTTTTGTGTGTACTATCTCAGAGCAGACAGTGGGTGAAGTGATTCAGATGGGTTTGCTGCAGGGAGAGGCTCCTAGGAAAGTGTGGGGGAAGAATCCAGACTCTCAGGTCCTGAGAGTCCTGCAGGAGGCAGAGCTTCAGCCTCTTACCCAGCTGCTAGAGAACGTCAGCATATGTGAGGGGGAGTTCTCTAGCCCTGGTTAGTCATCTCTCAAAGTTCACGTAACATTTAAAATTTGTCTCATAATCAGGTGTAAATTTTGTTTTGTACAGTCAGAAGCACTTGGAGGTAGTGTGAGAGTTAAAGGATGATTTTGGTTATTTGCAACGTGCTCATTTTCCTAGTGTTTAGCATCTTGATGATTTATTGTGTTATTGTGAATTTAATCAGGTACTTCACTGTGGAATTTTACTTACCCCCTCCGGTGCATGGCGTGTTGATACAGTACACACCCACAGAACCAATGCAAAGTCCCAGCGGTCTAAGATAAAAAGTAATTAAAGCATTCTAATGATTTTTTTGACTCCAGACTTGTAGTTCCTGACCTGTACTGCCTCAGGATAGGTGATGAAAACATTCTCCTCTCAGGCATGACAACAGCCGCAAAAAAGAGGGAAACATGCGACTGTAGAGGAGAGAGCAGATTTCAGACTCCAGCTCAGTGTCTCAGTCAGAGGTTCACATAACACTAAGATATAGATACATAATATTGAATGTCAACACAAGAAGTTTTATATGATCGCCCTTTGAAAAACAAACAGAGATTTGAGAGAACACAAAGGCTTTGTCTAAGAGGCAGACCATAAATTTACCTTCACCACTAGAGGGAGCTTTGAACCACAGAATAAAGAAATGTGCACTCAAGCCAGATAATTGAAATACTGACCAAAACTTGTCTTTCACCATCATACAGTCATAAATTCTGTATTTTTTGGTCTTCTTTTTCTTAAAGGTTATTACGGTTTGACAAAACTGCTACTGAGAGACTATTCAAAATTGCAGACTTTTATGCAAAATCAGGTGCCTCCTAGGTTTGAATGTAATAAAATAGGTGTGTAATAAAATGTGTGTAATAAAATAGGTGTTGCTGAAATACAGCTAGAGTACTCAGTGATCAAATCAAGAGTAAGTAAGATTAAAGGTTATCATTATCATAACACTCCAGTTATCATTATATGGCCTGAGAGAAAGGAATTCTGTTAAACATTTTCATTCTCACTGCTTACAACACAGTGTGCTGTTTCTGCAAATTAACGCATTATTATGATTTACCAACTAATTTATTATTAATTATTTATTTTTCTCCATAGTATCCCAAGACAATCCTGACCAGACAGCTGTGGCTGAAGTTGTGAGGACATCTAAAGAAGTGCTGCCTTCTCAGCAGAGTCCACCTGCTGCAGCTCAGAGCCCTGGTGCCCAGAGGGAGGGTCCAACAGCAGCACAGGTCTCAGGTCAGGAGGCGTCTGGTGCCGGAGCAGCAGAACAGCGAACACTGCTCCCCGACCTCACTGACACTCATGGTTAGTGTATCACTCAACTTGACTGAGCAAATACTTCAACTCGTCATTTACAAATATGCTTTCAGTACAACGCCATCACATGCTGCCTGAACACTTTCAGATCCTACAGACTTGGAGTCAATGGTTTTGGAAGAGCGCCCAAATCAGGCGTCACATACCCCAGCTGCAGTGCAACAGGCATGGGAGCAGCAGGCCCAGCTGCCAGCGTGAGTCAGGAATATTGGTCATCATGAACAAAATTGATGGTTCACTCCAAATGAAATCTTCAGTGTCATCAACTCATGCATAGTAAAGCTTTATATTAAAGTCCTTTTAATAAGTGTTAGTTAATAGGTCATTTGGCCCTTTTTTATAAGATGGTTATTAAGATTAAACAGTGTTAATAAGGTGCCACATGACACTGAGCCCAGTGCATCTCAAAGGCAGCCTTGGTATCAGAGGTGAAGGGTCATGAAAACGTCGGCATTTGACAACCTGATAATGAGAATGTGTTATCACACACCAGCTCATAACTTTCTACTATATTTGATTATCTGTCCATCTAAAAATTATTATTTTCAGCGACTCTCTCAGATACGCTACTATTGTTCATGTGAGCAGCCATTTCGAGTTTGACCTCTAGATTTTTTTTTGAAAAACAACAAACCCAACACCAGCCCGGACTCGTGTGGTCAGAGAGGGTCTTTTAATACTAGTAAATGAATAATAAAGTTGATTTAATCTTAATAATATCACAAAAAAGCTTTGTAAAGTTTAACAGTAACATAATAGGAAAGTTAGTTAAACTCAATTTAAACTTCAATTTATTTGTAATGCAGTTATACATTAAAGCCTTCTAATTTTCTTATAATTATCAGCATCCAGTTTCTAAGTTTATAAGCAGTTTATAAACTGTTAAAAAGTTTCTTGTAAGTCCTTATAAATGTCTTGTAATCTAACAACAAACGTGTTTATAATGCAGTCATTAACACACTTATATAGTCTTATTAACACTTTAGTTAATGTCAGTAAGCATCTCATAAAAGACTTATAAGAACCTTATTAAATATTAACTAACCTTTCTATAAAGCTTTACCCACAAGTTTACGATAAACAGAATGACCCCCTAAAAAAGGAACTCTTATTGTGAAAACTCTTCCCAAAAAACACAGATAATAAAAAAAATTAAATTAATTAAAGTGGGCCCCATCATGGGTGTATAATAAGTGTCGACTAGGTGGGCTGATTATCAAATTACATTAGCCAATTAGACCAAGTCAAAAAACAAATGTCGAAAAATGCAAAATGTAGCCAAATAACAAATTAAATTAGGTAATTACACAGGCTCAGGACAAAATGTGAACTGTAGATTATGTAAAGAGAACAAACCAACAGACAAAGCAAAGAGAACAGAACAAGCAGGAGGCATCAACAGAGGCAGATTACACAGATACAGCAGCACAGAGCTATCATTTTAAATTTCAAGCTGCTAATGAAGTTTTGTAGCCAAATATTGCATTACAGGTCCAACAGTCCTGTATAATCTTCATTATCTCCTATATTTTCTCCTCTGACAGTATTTTGTTGACATCCAGAGCAAAACACTTGCACAAGCTGTTTGATCATTTAGATCCTATCTCAAGAAAGTGGATAATGACTAAGATTTCATTTTGGTGAACCTATTTCTTTAAATATTATATGAAATGATAAGATTGGATCTGTTTGTGGTGCTGAAGTGTGCTTCACTTTTAGGCCACCAGAGGGCATCGCAAGATCAGCAGAGACCAAGGACACTGAGAAAAGTGCAGACAAACAGATGGAATCCTCTGGTGAGATGAGCGGTAAAGGCTCAAAACTTTTATTTTTGGGGCTCATTAGAGTCTTAAACAACTGAACACATCCTCTCCTCCTCCAGGTTTTGCACCCTGCGAGGAGCCCCTGTTTATGAAGTTGTGTTCCCCGGCCCACCGGCGCACCGCTGCTCTGGTGGCCCTCTCAGCTCAGTCCTCGATGGATGAATCCTCCTCGTCTCTGGCCTCCCGCTCACGCTCTGTCTCACCTCTGCGCTCAAAACACCACGACGCCCTCCTCATCGGTCTCTCTACTGGCATGTTTGACGCCAACAACCCCAAGGTGAATGCTGCTTGAGCATGAATGAAAAGCAAAGTTTGACTCTGAATGGAAATGACCTCCACCTAGTCGGTCCCTGTGGGACAATGAAGTGAAGACACCACATTTTAAATTGTAATGGTTATTAAGGAAATGATTAGCCAGTGCAGTACATGAGACCTGTAATAGTTCTGGATATTACTGTGATCGCTGAACAGCTGTTTCACAGGCTAAGGAGACGCACACTTGTCCTTGTGCCTGGTGTAATGTAGAGGCTTGTGGGGTATTTTTAGGTAGGTTTTCAGTCTTCTTTATTAATGAGGGGAACTGGAATGGAGCCAGGGCTATTAATCACATAGTCTGGACCTGCAGTGGGTCTGATAGGAAAGAAAGAGCATCCATCATCCTACATCTCTCATAACCTCCACCAGGGACTGTGAAATGTGCACAGCTTAGAGCAGGGTTATTTATCTGTACATGGAGAGCCTTACGGAGTGTGTGTGTTTGTGTTCCCTTTGTTGTGCGTGGTTTATCGGCTATGGCTGCGCCTGACTAGAGCGTTGCTAATGAAATTTTCCACATGTGTGATGTGTCACCATACCACAGGCCACTCCACTGGCTTCTCCATCACTCTCTCTAATGCACATTTACACAATCAGTCAAACTCTTCCATATAGACACTCACAACCACCCCAATTTCTCCCTGGTTGTCTTATCTTTGTCTGAATACAGCCACAGCTGTGACTGTGTAATTAGCAAGCTTTTTGTTGTAATTGATATCTACTTTGCCCATCAAAACATCTTGTCTGAGGCCCACAGATCCCTGCAGCTGCTGTATGTGACTGTGTTTGTGTTGTGCTGTCAGATGCTGCGGACATGTTCCCTTCCAGACCTCAGTCGTCTCTTCAGCTGTCAGCAGGACCCAGCAATATCTAGTGAGGCTGTCGTTGCCCCAGACAACAACCTGGAAATAGAGGACCTGGATGAGGCAGCTAAAGACGAGGATCAGTCAGAGACCGAGGAGTAAGACAAACACACTCAAACAAAATCTCAAAAGCAAAGTACATGTGCATTAGGCCATCAAGTGCTCAATTGAATGAATTTGGCAAATTCAGCTTCTTTGTAGGGTGGAGGACTGTACTTGAATGTCATGCTCAATGTGTATTTTGTTCAGTTTGACAGCAAATGTAAGGTTTCATGTCATCAGTTAATATTTCAAAGACACAGACGATCCTGTCATCAAAACACAAGAAGCAGTCTCAAGATGACTCATTATATTATCAGCGACCCATAGTGTGCCTTGCTTTCATGCTGTCTGTCATTTTGTAAACATGAGTCAGTGCTCTCAAATGCTGGATGTTTGATTCTTCAGTGAAAATCTAAATACAGCCAAAAAGCAGTGTGCTGTGTGCAATCATTATGTTGTGTTCCCAGTGCATATGAGGATGAAGACCTGCAGGAGCTCCGAGCCTCCATGGAGAGACTCCTGCAGGAGGAGGGAGACTTAACCAGGAGCCCTCCGGAGGATGAAACAGGGGACTTCAATGGAAATCCTCCAGGGGCTGAAGACCAAGAGCCTTTCAGCAGGATGGCTGCTGAGGTTGAGGAGGACGACCCCCACCACATGGCTGTGGATGATGATGAGGAGGAGGAGGACGAGGAGGAGGAGGATGATGATGAGGAAGATGAGGAATGCTACAATGGGAGCCCCGGTGATGAAGATGCCGGGGAGCCGCTTACCAACGGTGTGGAGGAGGAGCACCACAGCAGCAACAGCCAGCTCAATGAAGAGTGGCATTCAGGTTAGGAGTATGCTGCACATGTGTGAGATCATAGAAATTACAGAATTATTGTAATTCTAAAGTATTTTAACATAATACATAATATGGTGTATAATTAACAAAAATGATGTGCATCGTATGGGCAAAGAACCTAATAAGACAGACATGCTTAATTACAAATAAAGGACAGGATCAAGATTTTTAACTCATCTTTTTGCTCATTGAAGACATACAGAGAAATAGTCTTTATCTACCACCTATCGACCTTGACTGGTGTCAGCTAATGGCTGCATGAAATTAAGTATTTAATTGCAAGGCTTTGGCAAATACTCTAATCTGACGTCTGTTCATTTCTGAATAACAGTCTGCTATTTCACATAAAAGACCATTGGTTCACATCTAATCATCACTCTGCACTTAAGAAGTCTGCTACGTTTTGTTGATTTTAAATCAGATTAACTAATGACACCTTATGTCAAAAATATTCTACTCCTTGGTTTCTGCAGACAATAACACTGCGTTGATCCTAGAGATGCTGAGAAATTTTCCAAGATTGAATTAATTCAAAGAGGACAAAATGACAGACTTAGCAGATTTGTTTATTTGCTGAACAGCGTTTGCCATAGAAGCTTGTAATAGAGTCATTTGCAATAATTAGTTCACATCAAATCATTAATGTCTTTGGTAAGCAGCTGTGTAATCAGTAGGTTATTATTACAAAGTATGATCAAGACCCCTAATGTGAAGTATAATATCATGAGAAGTGTAATCCTGCTGCACCGTAGATGGCAGTGGAGAGGAGCAGGGCGGAGAGGTCGAACATCATGACAGCATCTTCAGTCGTCTGGAAGAGCTGCGCTTCAACCTGGAGCAGCAGATGGGCTTTGAGAAGTTCATTGAGGCCTACAATAAGATTAAGGTATGGAATGTTTCCCATTTTCTCCCTGTTTGAACTCTGAGGGTGTTCATGCCTTGCGCTTGAACGGCAAGATTTATTCAAAACATCGTCTTGTGTTTGTTTCTCATGCCGAAGGCTATACATGAGGATGAAGATGAGACTATTGACCTCGGCTCCAGTTTGGTCTTGAGCATTTTGGGAACTGAGCACCAGCACCTGTATCCCAACATCCTTCACCTGGTAATGGCAGATGGAGCATACCAAGAAGGTTAGAGTTAATTCTTATTAATTCTGTTTAGTTATTCATTGTGTCTCTGCTCAAGCAGGCAGCCCTTCGATTTAACCACCAGTTTGCTCAGGCGAAGTTTTTTTTTTTTCCCCCCCTTTCTCCTTTTATTCTTTTCCTCTGTTTCCCACAACACTCCTTAGTTTTTGGGTGACTTGTGTAAACCAAAGGAGTACACGTGTACTTTTAAAAAATTGTTCTGTTGAGCAACTCTGCGGTTTTCCCATAGTGGAAAGCTGTGTGTGTGCACACAGAAAGCTGTTTAATCTAATCTGCCAAATCCTATTCTCTCTCCTCACGCCCCTACGGCTTTACTCAGTCACGTAGGAACTAAGTAGATGTGAAACACACCCTTAAGACTGTCTGTCTGTGCTCTCTTGCTCTGTGCCAAGTCAGCTGTCAGATGAGAGCCACAGTGCATAAGAGGGTGGGAAAAGTTTATTTGTTTGAGTCTGACAGGTTTCCCTCAGGACAACAGCAGTCTTAAGATAATTTTTTTACTCGCTCACTGAAGTCTTTCATTTTACTATTCTTTATATTCTATTTTTACTTTTTCTCATCAGAATGAAAAGAATGATGTGAGCATTATATTTTTCTCTCCATGGCCCTCTTTGACATTTATAAACACATGCCCCAGTTCTGATCCCCATTTTTTCAGCATATATAATAAATGTTTGACGTTATTTGTGCCCTGATTACCAAAGAACAAACCCATGTGATTTAGTTTTGCTCAGTCTCAACTATAGTGAGTTCAACAAATAATCTGAATATTGCATAAAAATGCAAGGTTTGTTCTCAAAGTTTAGACCAACTTGTCTTTCTTCAGTGTGAATGGCCCCACGCCTAATTCTGATGCATGTTATTTTTGTCAACTTTTGCTTTGCGTGCTATTCATTATTTATGTTTTATGGTTGACTTGTACATAAGAGTGCAGGATCAATGTTTACTGCCTGCTAGAGGCATTTTGGATTCATTAGCTGCTCTGCCATCACTTCTGATTAGGAGGCACAATCTGATCAATGATCTCCAGGGCTTTTCTGTGTGATAGAGTCGCTTTGACTAGTGCCGATCTAATGAATAATCTGCTCTAACATGACTTTCTCTCTCTCTCTCCCCTTCTCTCTGTCTCAGATAATGACGAATAGTGTTTTGTGCAATGAAGCTGCTGGCAGCTATGACAATCTGCTAGCCATCTGATGTCTTCCCATGGCACACGTCATGCGGCAGGAGGATCTATGCATGAGGTGTCACAGCCACGCATCTAACAGTGTTTCAGGCACACTTGCATGATGAGTAACTAGTACACTTAAGGCTGTATTTCGTACTTTGACTATCAGCACCTGACACTATTTTCTAACCAGTGTTCATACAAAAGTGCATTATCAAATATGTGTTCTTATTAACCAAAGTTAACTTCAAGGTTTGGTCAAATATATATGAGTATGTGTGTCCATAAATTGTTGAAACACATTTATTGTCACATTTGCTGATGGCAGAAACCCTGTTCTGTGTTTCATGGTTCATTAAGAGTCTACAGTGGTATTTCATGTGGTTGGGTAGAGATCTGGTCCCCTCAGGTGCTCATTTTAATTCAGAGGGGGTGTCACACACACACACACGCACACACACACAGCTTCGAAACATAAACCAGGTCAGCCTCAAAACAAATTTATTACAATTTCACAAAACCAGGTGAACCTCCTTTTCTTACAACTTTTTCACCAAATAAATAATTAAATGTTCTGCATTTTTTTTTCCACATTTCCTACTGATTCCGTTAACCCAAGTTAGTTCAAAGGGAAGATGACATTTTGTGTGAGAATGGTGGATGTTGCCATGGCACTGTAGCAAGACTGCAGCACAAGAGTGCTGCTGGTGATTTTGCTTGTCAGGTCAGAATGTGATAGTCTGCACAGAGACATGTACAGATAATGGAAGAAATGCTATAGATGATAAGAAATAATGCATATTTGATAATTAAGAAAATATTGTGAATCTTTATATAAAATAAACCCTTTTTTAAGAATCCTAAGATATGTATTTTCTTTTTTCTGTCTGTATCACTGCAACATGGAGTAAAATATATGCTCAGCATGGACACATGAGACACATCAAACAACAACAAAAATATTTTACTGGGCTTTTCACAGATCGGAAATGTGCAGTGGCCTATGCAAAAGTTAATCTTAGACCCACTGTCAAAGCAAGATTTATTTGTATTTGTCCGCTGCTTCTATTGCCCAAACACATCAATATGATTTTAGGGTGGAAGGATGCATGTGGGTGCATTTGCTCTGAGTTAGACCGTGACTGAATAATTGACTGTAGCATCCATCCAGGTTAAAATGCAGGGCCAGATATGACTTACACTTATCACTGTTATCTGCTGTACACAACAAAGGAATGCATTCAGTATTTATGGTGCATGACGGTGTTGTGTTTGTCTTGTTGTTCCATCTCCAATTCACAAATTCTATTTTATGTCCTGCTACCTGTATTACATTATGCATGGCCAGTTGTTTTATCTTCAGCGGTGAATTTCGTTCTACTAGTTGAGAGGCATGTACATGAAGGTAGGCTGTTGCCTGTTTATGTGCCAAGGTAGCAGCAGGAGGGCTTTCATGGCTCACTTTGAAGAATACACGATGAGAAAAGCACCTTATAGGCTAATATGGGATTGCAGTATAGCATCGCTGCTGGCTTTGTTCCTGTTTGTCTCATCGGAATGTCAAGTTTTTCATTTTTCAAATCGACTTAAAACATTTGTAAATTAAGTTACAGCAGAATCGCAGTGTCAGTCAAGTCAAATCACAGTCAAGTCTGCGATTCATAATTGATATACTAAAGAACTGAGGACTGGGTTTAAATTTTTAGCAATCTTATTGGCTTACCTATTGGTGTTTACTCACTGAAACTCAAAGGAAAGTACTCAAATAAATTAATGTTAGGTGTTATTTCAGCTGGATTCATAGCAATAGAATGCAGCTGATATCTATAATACTTTGCTCATAAATTCTCCTGTTTAAGCAGACTATTCCTCTGGAGGGACTTTGACACCTGCACTAAAATTAGAGCTGGCAATGAGAAGTTCACAGACAGATCAGAAATGGATAATGGCTAATGGGTCACTGTCTCATACTGCCCCACCCCATTTCTCAATTTGACATTATACTTGGGATGAAATTAATTCAATTTTGGGTTTGAATTTTCCATAGGGCTTGTAGCTGGCTTGATCCCAGCTCTCAAAGGAAAAATTACCCCACAGAGGCATATACGCACTCAACCATTATCAGGCAGCATGCATTGACATTCAGCTATGTTCCCTAATCTAATTTGAAAGCAGTTCGCCTCAGGCTGAGATAGTAACTTTAAAAGCCTTATCAGAGGAATACAAATTGAGATCAGTGAGAGAGAGTGTCCTATTCTTAATAGTGTATTAAGCCCAAGAGATTTTGCTCTGGTTTCAATTAAGCCATCATTTTTTTTTTTTTTTTTTTTTTAATGTGGTTTATGTCGTGCTAGCACCTTGTCATTCTGAACAAAAATGACACACGATATAAATCAGCCCTGGAATATGCAAGACAGATTGTTTCTGCATATTTTATCCTCAACGTATTAGCTATATTTCAACAGTATGCTTCTCGAGGGGATGGTTTACAGCACTGCACTGCATAGAGGGCATTATTACTGTCAGGTTTTATCCCTTCAGAGGAAAATGGGACATATGTCTTGTCCTGTCCTCACTCCTGCTCTCCTCTTTCCTTTTTATAGGCAGTAACACAGCTGTCACCCCTATCGTGTGTGTATGTGCATGTGAACTATTTTTTTCTTTGTCCTCAGGTGTGGTCACTGAATGATTATTACCTTTCAAGGGCTACAAATCACTCCTGTTGCGTCTCTGACTGCCACTGTTGGCTTTAACAAAACATAAGCTGAGTGAATAGAAAATATGATAGTGGGGTAACACACAGGGTTCATGCAGAGAAACAAGGAGGGCAGAGGCCATTGTCTCTGCCGAGGTTGTGGGGGGCGGAGCAGTGCCTCCTCACAGTGAGGAAATATGACCTGAGGGCTCCTGCCAGCTCCTATGGGATCAGTGGTGACAGAAGAGGGCCACCTCCATATAAATCTCTCTTTATTGCTCTTTTCTCTCTCTCCCTCATTTCTCTCTCCCTCTTGCTCAGTATGCAGTGTCCTCCAAATGGGATAAAAATAAATCACTTTTTTGTTTTGCTGTGTCTCGCTCTCTCTCCCCTCCCTCAAGCAGTTTTGTTGCTGTTGTAAGGTTTTTGCAGGTCAAAGGTCTATCCTTAATGTATTCTTTGAGATAAAAGTGGTGCCAGTGTTCCCAGTTTGCCTTCCCTTACTCTGTATTTATATCAGGTAAGACTTGGCCAAGTCCACTACTTTGCTTTTGTTTCAAGACTGAGTCCTGCATATTATAGTCCACATCTTGGTTCAATGTGTAAAACTGTTTTACAGTGTGATTCTAACTGAGATAGGCTACCACAGAAAATGTGGTAGTAGAGTCTGTTATTTTGGTGATAATAATTACTTACATTAATGTCAGCTGGCCACACAACATTGGGTAACATACATAAAATAATGAGGTAAGCAAAATAATAATGAATATCACGTTATTTTTAACCCATGGACTGATGTTGCAAGTTTTTTTTTTTTTTTTTTTTTTGACACATCATTAGACGATTCACGCCCTCTTAGCGAATATAGATGTTGCCTTCCAGTGCGCCTCGTAAGCTCTTTGGTTGAAAAATCATCGTTTGGATGATCATGATTAGCATAACAATCGACAAGGCAACTGTTTGCAGGAAAATGACGGATTATGTCGTTTTTTTCCCCCTTTTGACATCATTTGTGCACACGTTGTAAAATATTTGTCGCTTCTAAACGTCACATTTTAACAACCGTGGTGTTTTTTTTATATTATTTATGTGTAATTTACCTAAAATTACAATATTTCCGACTGCCCCTGAAGCCCACGTAACCCTCCCTCTTTCTGCTTGTTTCCACCAACACAGTCTAGTAGTACGAGCACTCGTCATGGCGCTGGATGCGGACGGCAGCCAGAGTTCAGTTTCCCCGTCTTCACCACGGTCTTTGCCTTTTTCTCATTAACTTGGACACAGGGCTCTCTTACAGTCGCATGTAGCTGAACGTTTAATGCATTTCGAGGCAAATCCGTGGCAGGGGATCTATAGTATTTGTCCGCTGAACACTTGTTAAGTGGCCAGTACATTCCAGCTAGCTTGCTAACAAGTAGCAAGAAGGCAGATACGGGGCAAGAAGAGGAGGAGTCCTTGTTTTGGAAGAGGTAACGTTAAGCTAAATTGTGTTTCGTGGGTGAATGGTTTAAACGCTACAGATAAACTACGTGGCATGTGAGGAATTATAAAAACACTTGTGTCACTTTCGAGCGTTGTAAAAACTTCTAAGTCACTTTTAATTTGGCAGTATTGAAGCACCCCGTGTTGCCCCGGTTGATGATGAACAATCTTGGCTAACGTTAATGTGTTAAAGTTTTGACTTAAATGTCTACTAACGGGCTCTCTGAATGATAGTGGGGTGACTATTACTGTTTTTGGAAGTTATTTAGCCAATTATACTCGTGATATCCACTGTTATTTAGTATTACGTAATGTTGACACATTATTTCCCTGGGTAACGTTATGCAGTTGCTGTACAAGCTTCAAGAAAACACCGGCTTGGGTTTGTTGAGGACATTTTTAGCAAATGTTAGTTAAAGCTCCACTGAAAGTGTCAGCTTTTACGTGGTAATTTATACTACATCCGCCCGCAGCTGTATAGTTTTTTTTTTGTTTTGTTTTTTTGGCTTGCTGTCAAAATGCGCAAACGGGAAACAATTGGCTGTACTCGTGATAAAGTGCTGTTGGGAGGCTTATCACGGTCTTCCACTTTTGCCCTTGTTGCTGCACCCATCTCTCTGGTCGCAGTTATAGTATGTTGTATAAATGTTTTAGGTCTGCTGCGAATCCCAAAGGTCAAAACATCGAGGAGATGTATCCTCAGCTGAACTGAGGACTAAATTTGATTCATTGTTAAAGAAAACCGGGCGGTGCAATTTTGCTTTTCACCAGTACTGCCAGCTTGTAATTAGGCTACAGCGTTACATGTGCTGTTTGAATGTAGCAAACAGAACTCTGTAATACTACACTGTTTCCATCTGCATGCTCAACAAATGAAGCATCACTGCATGACATCTTCAGCCATATGTGCTGTCTGTTGTGTGAATACTGTGACCTGTTTTCTTGTGTTTACAGCTGAGCAATTTGCATATCTTACCCCTCCTTTACAGATAATGCAGACGCCATGGCCATAACCGAGGCATGGGAGTGACGTGATAGTGCTGATCCTGCTTCCAAATAAAATCCTTATCAGCACCATGTTTTTTCTGCTGAAGTAGAGGCAGAACAAACAAAGAATGGATGAATCTGTGCTTTTGGACTTACTCGAGTGCCCCGTTTGTCTGGAGCGGCTAGATGCCTCAGCAAAGGTTCTACCCTGTCAGCACACCTTCTGCCGCCGTTGTCTCCAAGGCATCTTAGGCTCCCGTGGAGAGTTGCGCTGCCCAGAGTGCCGGACACTGGTGGAGTGTGCTGTGGATGAACTGCCCAGCAACATCCTCCTGGTGCGCCTGCTGGATGGTATCAAGCAGAGGCCGCGGAGGGCTGGTCCTGGGGCAGGAGTCTGCACAAATGGTACATCTGGAGCTGGGGCCAGAGCACAGAGCAGTGGATCCAGGGAGCAGGGTGCCCCAGGAGCACAGCCCCAGCGTGCTCAGGCTAAGAGCACCCTTGTCCGGGTTAGTATGCACAGGGTGGTTGAATATGGATTAGTGAGCATGAATCTGTGTTTCCCATGGTTAGGGTCAAGCTGAAACAAAACAGGGAAAGTCTGTGTGGATTAAAAGCAGCATGTTACATTACTGGCTCTCTAATCTTTGCTGCAGATTAACAGTCATCATAGCGATCCCTAAGCCAGACAGCTGACTAGCAGCCCAGCATTACAAACATCAGTGACTGAGAACAGTTGATAGTTGAGCCAACAAATGATTCTGCCCTGTTTGCCAATTGTAGTCAGGCTTCTCTGTGCTTTTTTTTTTGTTTTTAAACCATATACCAAAACTGTATCTTGCAATCTGAGGTCTCTGCTGTAGTGCTGCTTGTGAATATGTGTGAGAAAAGCAGGGTGGCTTCATGTAGTTGTATTATGCAGCAGGACTGGGAGGAGTCATAAGGTATAATTACACACAGAAACACATAATGAAATGAATGCAACAGTGTTTGTCTGTGGTACAGTTTACACTAATAAGATAATTTGCTGTTACTGACGGGGAAATAGGATTTGCCATCTCAGATTCCTCCTTTCAGAAGCCCGAAGGAAATGACATGTTGATATGTGTGGGTGTTTTCCTTTTAATGGTTATGTAGAACCACTACATGTAAGATGAAACCAGGTACTGAGATAGATCGTTGTCACGACATTGCCTACTCCTTTGGTGTTTCTTGTGCACTTTTAATGCCTTTATTGTACCTTTTACCTCCAACAAAGCCTTGTGTTTTTTCATGAGTTATTTACACGCCTCTGTGGGAAATTCAATACACAGGCCTTTTATAAATTTCTTTTTTAGGTCACATGTTCCAAGTCGTTGTTTTTGAAAATCACTGATATATCTAGACTAATTATCCACCCTGCACCTACTTTCATTGTGTGTATTTATTGCTGTGTCATACTCCTGAAAGCTTGTGAAATTTATCCTTGTTGTGTGTGAGTAATGAAGAGGACCTTCATTACACACGGTCATCCTAACAGTGTGAATACGCTTCTTTCTCTGAAAATTCATAGCAGGGCTGCCAAGACTATTTGGCATGGACAACTAATATGGGGAGCAAGCCACAGAATAATTTTGCACATTATTTAAAGAAATGTATCAAGTAAACCAAGATACAAAATCCTATCTCAAAACCACGATTCAGATACTATGTCTGACTGTCTTGCTTCTGCATCTTTACACATTTGAACCTCTGCTGGGCCAAAAAAAAAATGTGCGAGAGCAAATTTGACCCATGGGCCCCTCTTTGAGCAGCTCTGGTCTACACAAAGGGAGGGAAGGGTAGATGAAAAGATGTCAAGGCTCTGTGTAGAATCACTGGAATGTCAATGCGCTGATAATGTATCTGCCTAACCATGCAGGTACAAAGATCAGAGACCTTACTGTAAATTGCTACTGGGCGACCTGCCTCACTTACCATAGTATCACTTCAGAGGGTTTGTGCGTATTTCAAAGGAATTTATGCATAGTGGAATTTCCCTGTGCTCTGAAAAGCCTGTTTGTTGGAGGTAGAGGTGGGCATAGACTTCTTGAAACTACTCCATTGTTTGACCCCTATGTATTTTTTAGGATTTACTGATTGTGCTTCCTTAGTGTAGGAGTGCAAGACACACTGCTTTATGAGACCTGCTCCGTCAGCTAGCCACATACATGAACACACAGTTCTGTCAGAGTGTGAATAATTGGGAGATTTAATTCAGAAGCGGTTTCTGTTTCTAATTTTCACCGCTGTTCCAAGTCTGTCGTAGCATGTCATGTTCTGGACTCGCAACGCCTCTCAAATCTTTTCTTCCATCCCAAGGCGTTGATGAGAGAGAGAATAGGAAAAGATGCAGCTGTGCAGGTGGAACATTTACAACATAAAAAGGCAGAGATCAAAGCTCTCGGTGATAGCCCAGTCTGATCTCTGGCCAGTCCCAGAGTGCAGCTCCTTGGGGACCATTCGCCTCACTGCCCCTGGGTGACTGCTTGACTCCCACTTTCCCATTGTCTGCAGTCTGTCCCTCTGTTTTTTGTGTATCCCTAAGCTTGAACCAGCCCCTCCAGTGCAGTGCCCCAGTACAACCCCAGCTCCCCTTCCAATTCTTATCTGGCCAAAGAATGGTCAGGAGGGCAGAGGGGTGGGGCCTGGCCAACAGATGCACAACAGGGTTTTGTTTTGGCTTCCCTCTGATCTTACCGAGTGATCGACACGCGTGGAGTGACCACGGTGTGTATGTGTGTGTGTGTGTGTGTCTAGAGGGCCACCAGTAAGAGAAGGTGACGAGTGCTAAATAAAGGTGTCAGGACCAAAAGGGACAAATGTTGAGTGAGTAACCTTGCGCAGTCAGCTCTCTGCCCCTCCTCTTAACATCTCCAAGGGTTTCTAGCAGCCCACCAGTTGTGTGACACTCAGCGCTTTGGCATTTCTTTGATGGGGCGCAGTGAAAAGCCTTGTCGTGAATGTAGCGCGGTGAATGTGTGGCTCTTTATATTCAAGGTGGTGACTCACCTCCATACATGGCGCTCATGTTACTTGGGTGTTTTGTCTTCCTTTTGCCCTTGTTGACTCATACAACATCACGTTTTGTTCGTGCGATTTAGAGCAGATAGCTAAGTGGTACTTTTGCGTGCAAGCGAGTAAAGCCATTGGAACTGTCTGGAAGTCAAAGGTCAGGGTGCAGGGGTCATGTCAGTCAGGGATCAGAGCCAACGGAAGGGGAGGAAATAATTGGAGAGCTTTCCTTGAATGTCTTAAGTTTTCATTTGAGGCCTCTGAAGAGTTGAACCTATACTCCCGAAGACTTAAAATAGAGCTGTTTTTATAATGAGAGCCTTTGTCATAAAAGCTTTAATGTGCTCATAATTGATTGTGTCGTCTGTTAACCACATTATAGATTTTGATATTTCTTTAGTGCAAGTTGGCAACAGACTGTATGTACATGTATGCATGCATGCTTGCCTGTCTGTCTTTTTCTGTGTGTTTAGTTGATGGAAACGAGACACTATTCTCTCCTGAGCTCTTGGGAATGTAATTAGGCCATTGTCTCCTCTGCGCTAATATAGGCTTGATACAAGGGAGGGCTTTTTTTTCTTCTTCTTTTATAGACTTCTTGCTCTCTGTAGCTCCCTCATATCTTCCTGCTCTGTCTCATTACCTCCGTATTCACTGAATTGTTTTTACAAACAAAGCAAAGCACAGCCTATCAATTTGGCATCATTTGCTGATGACTGAATGAAGTCCAGCCTAATTTCCTGTTACCCTTAAGAAATGGCCAAACTTTGTTTCTGTGTTATGATTTTTTTTTTCTTTTTTTTTTCTTGATAGACGTCTTGTCCTTGTTTTTGTCCTGTGTCTTTGTAGTTGATTTATTTCTTCAGAGAAAAGGAATGTTGTTTATGGGCTCCTCATGTAGAGGTATCTCATTAAAATTCCTGTGCTCCTCCCTCGTCTGAGGTCGATGAGTCACGCTGGCCCTCTTTGATGACATCATATTGTTGTTTGAGCCTTTCCCCTTGGCCGTCTGGCTGACCTCTGCCTGTGTGTCAGAACCCCTTCATTACACCCTCACTCTGCCCACATACTGGCAAACACATACTTACTGCTTTCCACTGGGAATTTTTTAAGAGAACTTAGCTCTCCAGCTCCCTCAGCACTCTCACACTTCTCTCTCGCCTCCTCCTCTTTCCCATGAATATCCACAAGACCTTTGGACATTGCGTGTCAGGGTTTTTAGCCACCTATTATGTTTTATTATGAGACTCTGACAGAACCTGTATTTTTTCCATATTTACAGTGTACCTCCCTCCTCCTTGCTGTCTAAAGCCAGACTGGAGCCTGTTAAAGGTCTAATGAGATTAGAGTTGATTAGACCGTGAGTCGGCACCGCTCCCTGTTCTCCTCTTACTGCTGACTACTGACTCTCATTCTGGGAAAACAAAACACTTGTTATTTAGTGCTGCCACTTGTGTGTGTGTATGTGTGTGTGTGTGTACATTTGTCGGTACTTATTTTTACATGCCTGTCCATATACCCTTTTCAGAGAGAGAAAGCGCATATTGCTTAGTGCAGCACAATACTTGACAGATCTGCTTTTGGTTTGACTCATATTGTTTTGGGAAAAACAGCTGTTCCCAGGAGACAGGCAGCATATTTTATGATTCATATAGTTTGATATACGATCTCAATCATACATGACAGACACTGCTCAGACTGCATCCTAGAAACAACTGCAATTATTCACTGCTGGAGTGAGTGATATTTTTAAACTGCTGGAGTTTGAATGAATTAGTAAATGTCAAGAACTATAAAGGTCGCCCAGGTGGCTCAGTGATCTGTGTTGCACACCATGTAATTGTGACATCCTGAGTTTGAATCTGGCCCAGGACATCATATGTCATCCCTCTCTTTCTCTCACAATCTTTCTTGCCAGACTTTGCTGTAGAAATTGAATGAATAGAACTGGCGTGGGACTTTGGTACACAGCAAATCAGAGAATTTGCAGGTGGTGCCTGTTGCCAAGGCAGCAGATGTAAACATTCAACTGATGTCACCCCATTGGCAGACGAGTTTGTTTACGTCGGGAGAAGTGATGCACAGTTGACAGAAACACGTTCTGTTTTCACAAGAAAATGAAAACAAGGGAAAATACTCTTGTGGTTCTTGATTTTGATTCAAAGGAAAAAAAAAAAAAAAAAAAAAACATTGGTTCAGTAAGGAGTTAAGTCCTTACCTGGTAGGTTTACAGTGGCTTTGCCAGAATATTATTTAGTAACAATGGTGCTAAGAAGGATTAACTGAGCTCACAACTAATTAACTAACATTAACTTTAGCCTGAGATGGGCTATGAATTAGTTTCCAGTAATTTTTTAAATAACTTTAGCAACACATAGATGATTTTAATAAATTTTGCATATTAACTTAGTCTGTCATTGTTGCTGCGAGCTGTGCACACCATGACAGAGAGATCCACCAAACTGCCAGGTGCTTGCTTTATCACAATGGAAGTTTCAATAAAGATATTTAAACATGCTCTTCTGCTGACATGGCGACAACAGCTGAACGTGGACAGCTGTTATTATGGCAAGATGACCACCCGGAAATAACCCATGCTGTGTCTGTCCAACCAATTTCTATGGTTTTTACTTGTATCTGTCTAATGGGGTTAAAAATGACTCCCCCCAAAAAATTAGCAAAAAACAGTTAGGAGGATAGAGATAAGGGTTAAATTGGACCTACCGACTTGCAAGTGGAACATAATGTGTGTGAATGTGAAAGAATTGTTTACTGTGTTTTGTATCACCCTCGTATCAAAGACTGCTTTATATGATCAAAATCATAATCATACTGTCAAGGACTTCTGAAGGACAATGTATTTTTCTTTATGGAGATTTTGTTTTCTCCAGCTGATGTTTCAAACTATTTCCATTATCAGCAGTTAATCTCCAGTGTGGTGGATGCCAGGGATACTTGCATTTGAAAAATCTGGAAAATCCGTAAACTGTGAATTAGAGTGTAGGATGTTGGTATTTCTATGGGAATTACTCTACTCCACACTTGGGTTTACATAATTCCTGAGGAGAAGATCAAAAGACCTAATCATGTGATTAAGGTGCAGTCATGGTTGCCTCCTCATTATAGGGTAACACTGGTCCCCTGGTGAATGGGTGTGTGTGTGTGTGTGTGTGTGTGTGTGTGTGTGTGTGTGTGTGTGTGTGTGTGTGTGTGTGTCTGTCTGTTTTTTTTTTTCTACCTTTCAAGATTTTCCAGCCTAGACACATACAAGAAAGACTTAGCTTTCTTTGCTGAATTTCCTTTTAACCTCTTTCCCCAGACAAAGTAGGGTGTTTTTGTGATTCTGTGTTATTGTGTATGTGTTTCCGAGGAATGCCCTGAGCAGTTGCAGGTCACCGTTACTCCTCTAAACACTGGGCTTGTCTAGTCTTGCTCGACCTGCCAGCTCATATTCACTTCCTCCTTCAGTTGTTGTTTGTTGAGTGACCAACATATTAATGCAGGTTATATTCTCCTCTATATATCCTCTGGTGTCAGTCAAACTAAGCTCTGCTTGGACTGATAGGTGAATCTGGGTTGACCTGATGTTATTTGATAGGACAGGAGGTGTCGGTGTCTGTCTGTAATATGCAGTAATTCTGTAGCTGTGCTGATAGCCATGCAGGCAGTAACATGCCTGTGCACCTGAAAGCCCTGGGGCGGACTCACCTGCAGCAGCTGTATCTTAGAAGACACCCTTTCATATTCACACATGCTGCTTGAGATCAGACAGTCTTCTTCTGGATAATTAGACTCGTGTAATAGTCCAATTTCCTATCTTCCTCTGTTTACTGGGTATCATATTTAACCTCAGTGTGTATGTTTTGTTTATACTGTTGTTGGTTGTTACTCCCAGTTGTTTTTACACTAAGCTCTGGGAGGTCCAACTGGCCTAAATGCCACATTTGTAATGCCCCCCTCCCCTTACACACACACATGCCCCATCTCCTGCCAAGTCTGTAGGCATGACACTAGGAGGGGAAGCAGCCATGACCTCCTCTTTACCTCAGTCCTATCACACCTGTGGTGGCCAACAAAAGCCTTTCTTTACCACTCCTTGTATGTGTGTGGTCCATTGGCCAAGGTTTCTTGATAAAACACAGCTTCATGGGCCAACTGTCGTCAACATTTTATTTTACAGCCTGGTTTTTCAGCACACCTTTCATCACCACTAAAGACATTTTGATATAACAACAATGCACAAGCGTACGTTAAACAATTTTAGTACCCATGCCAAGGCCTGTGTGGTATGTATTGACACCAAATTTGTTTTCTGTTTGCAGCGGAATTGATTCTTTGACTGTTTTGTCAGCTGTTTGACGACATGTCCACCATGGGGCCCCACCTTGATTCCCAAGGTGCCCCTCATACCTATGCAGCTTAAACAGAGCAGTTTGACCTCTGACCCTTTGTTGTGATTGGTGGGCCACAACTGGTCATCCATGGGCCATTGGTCTGCTGGCATGTTAAGTGTTCAATTCCCATCCCTGAGGCTGAATCATGATTTGCTGGGAGTTTCATTTTCAGTTGTTTGACCTCTGACACCCGGTCTATTACAGGCTCTAAATGTGTCCGACAGCGGCAGCCCCAGGCTCACCTTGCTGCTGGATCACAGAGATGTGTGGTCCCGGTCCTGCTTTGTAGATGTGGATAAGAATGATTCCACCAAATATTTTCGAACACAGTTTTCTCTAAATCTGTAGAGCTCTCTCCTTTCTTGTGAGAGCCGTGTGTTTGCTATTCTGCTGTGTGCTGAGAAGTTTCCTGTTTTGCTTTGGGGCCCAGGAGCGCAGTTAATCTGCATTTGTCCCCTGAGTGACATCCTTCTCCCAACTGTGAAGGGGCACAGGGGGATCTGCTGCTGAGCCTAGTGGATGTAGTGCTGCCCACTGTGATTTGCACCGATTATGGGCGATTATCTATGATTATGTATTCGGGTTCTAATAAGGACGATGTGAATGGGATTAGTGTACGCCACATCTCATGCGCCATGGGTGGCCATAACACACTAATCTACAGTGAAGTCAGAAGAGCCAAGGAACCTGGAGTGATTCTTGAAATAGTCAAAGTGCAAGTGTATAGTTGGGTTGGTTTGGCAACTATTGAGGTAAACAGAGTGTAGTTGAGCAGATTGTAAGATATGAAAGACTGTCCTCCTAGACTTTTCCTTTTCCCCTGAGCTTCATGTCTAACACACACTTGCTTATTAAGAAGTCTAAAACGTTCTATATTTATACACACAAACACATACACAGTGTCTTAGACAATGTGGTGCAACCCTTCTGGCTAGTCTAATGATGTGTTATGTCTCCTACAGTTCACTTATTCATATCCAGTAGCTCCCAGTGTTAGTATGCGCTTTCCAATCCATTGTAGCTGGAGGAAGTATTCTTTGTGCTACCAAACTTTCGAAGACCTTTTGTTGAATCATGTTGCATTCATGTCATATAGAAGTAACTGTCTGAATGACTTGACAGCTCAAGTGTTCATGTGTTCAAACTTGTTTGAGCACCATGGTTGAAGCTTTCTGTCGACTGTGGTTTGTGTTCAGCACCAATGTCTAGCACACAAGAACTTACAGCGGATTATTTGAATTCATGTTTTACAGCAAGCCAGAGATTACAATGTTAGCTATAAATGAACATTCAGTGAGTAGTAATGTCTTGCCATGGCAATTTCAGTTTTTTGGTTACAATCAATCTAATCAAATTTTATTTGATAAGAAGTCAGTATATCATTCAAATATTGAATGATGAATCAGCTGTGGGCTGATGAGCTGATTATCACTGTTTAGTAGCCAGATGGACGATTGAGTTCCAGCCTAGATTGACACTTGACTTGGCTGACAGGTTAATTGTTAGATGCCTACACATGCCACAGCTCATTAGTTCCAGCTACAAAATGGCATCAACACTTGCACAGCACAACGTCTTTCTTTGACTCAATATCATAATGGATCATTCTAAACAAACTGTTTGTATTTCCAATCTACCACATTGATGTGAAATCCTTTCAGGTTTGTTTTGGCTGCTGAACATTAAGTGGATAGTAATTTCCCTACACAAGAAAATGTATTATTTTCAGTTTGACACATTGTTTGTCTAAAGAAACTGTTTAAAAATGACATTTTGAATTTTTACCTTTTAAATTTCACTACTGCGCAATAGCTTTTCGCCCACATTAGGGTATAATGATCTCTGATGTAGCATGGAAAAATATCAGCTTTCTAAGTTAGGAGGATGGGATGTAAAATAATTTTTTGCTTGTAATGAATCCCATTCAAATTTAATTTTCCATATTTACTAAATACACAAAATACTATTCAAAATACATGCACAGTGCCACCTAAAACAATCCTTTGGGAAACACATTTCACATATCCCTTTTTTCATCTGGTACTATTCAATTATCTATTATACTATTATTATCATTGTTTATAGTCTCCATAAGATGCCATAAAGACAGAAAACAAATAATTTTGATTTTATCTGGGAAAAATGAAGTGGCACAAAAACTGAGGAACCAGACTGTTGAAAGACTGTGTTCTCTGTTTCTCCACAATCATGGGGTCTCTTTCTGTAAATGTGTGATTAATTATTGAAGTGAACTTGAATAAAGAGGAGGGCTGATGAAGACTCGGGGATTGTGGTGGAGGGTGTCACCTATAAGATGCTATCTTTCTCCACACACATTTCACTCTGAATTATCTGAATATAGACAATATAACGAGAATCATGCTATTCTAATTATAAATGTACCCACCTTGAACCTATTTATTTGACACACACACTCACATAGACACACACACCTACACACCTAGTCTTTTGTGGGTTGGATCTGGCCAACCCACACTGATGTTTGCTTTAATGAGTCACAGACTAATTTAGATCTGCACAGGCACATCACACGAAACACACCCACAAAAACACAGGTGTGTAGTCGGGACACAAACAGGCCTGTGACAACACTGTGTTGAAATGTTGGTGTAGGGTTGAGTCTGTTTTTATATTCTGCGCGGTGGGAAGGTGTGATCGCCAAGCTGATAATGTCAAGGAAAAAAGCCTCATTAGCTACTGTATATGTGTAAACCTTGACCCATTCTGGAGGCACCAGCATCACTCTGACATTTTTGCCTAGCCCCTAATAGCGTCACTGTGGGCTGATGAGTACCCACAGCAACCAGGGACTGTTGATATGTGGGACTCTAACAGCAGACCTGTCAGTGTGTCAAATGTCTCAAGTCTGATGAGGCCAGGCTACACATTTGCCTTGGCTGGCTCTGACCAGTCAAGACTACAGCAACAGGCAGCAGAGAACATAAATCAGTGGTTCTGAACTGGTGGGTTGCAGTCCAAAAGTGGATCACAGGTCGATTCTGACTGGACTGCAGGCATGCAAGTCCACTGAATGTGCAGGTCCAAAAATAATATAAAACAATATATACACTACTCACAAAAAGTTAGGGATATTTGGCTTTTGGGTGAAATTTATGGAAAATGTAAAAAGTTCACGCTACACTGATATTATATCATGAAAGTAGGGCATTTAAGTAGAAGCATAGACTGGTGATTTCCTCATCTCAAACAATTTATTGAAACAAAAGCCAACAACAGTGGTGGATATACCACAACAAAAAATGTCAGTGTCAATAACTTGTCATGTGCCCTTGAGCATCAATTACAGCTTGACAACGACGTCTCATGCTGTTCACAAGTTGACTTATTGTCTGCTGAGTCATGGCATCCCACTCTTCTTGAAGGGCGGCCCTCAGGACATTGAGGTTCTGGGGTACAGAGCTCCGAGCCTCTACACGGTGACTCAGCTGATCCCATAGGTTTTCTATGGGATGCAGGTCTGGAGAAAGTGCAGGCCACTCCATTTGAGGTACCCCAGTCTCCAGCAGCCGTTCCCTAATGATACGACCTCGATGAGCTGGAGCATCAAACACCTGATGTGAATTTTGCCGTTAAACTCCTTGTTAGAGAACAGCAACTTGTGCAAAAAGTACTGAAACATTGAACAGTTGGACATGTGCATTCAAAAGTTTACAGAAGGTCACATTAAGTTCACCTGTAAAGGTTAGAATGCATTTTACGTTCATCCTGAAATTTCACCCGAAAGCCGAATATCCCTAACTTTTTGTGAGTAGTGTATATATGTAACAAATTTTAAAAAGACCTTACAGCATAAATGAAAGGAGGAGGAGAGAGAATTGGAATGGAAAAAATACATTAAAAAAAGATGAAAACATAGCCTATATATTGTGTGATATGATATCCAACAAAAAAATTTGCATCTTTGTTGGACAAACCAGCAATTTTTTAATATTCTTTAAAAGAAATTAAGAGAATTCCATGTAACTTTCAGAGAGTTAATAGTATTTTAAAGCATTGTAAATTGCTGTAGTTTTCATCTTGCAAAATTAAACTGATTGGCTGTTAGTTTTGCCTATTGTATGTATGGACCTTGACATAATGAGTAGAAACATAGATCCTGATGCTAAACAGTTGAGAACCACTGGCATAACTTCTATACCAGTACTTCTCTCCTTCCTCTCTTACATTGTAAACTGCTGAGCACATGGTATACGCTGGCCTGCATGAAGCAGTCTTAGGATGCATAAAATTGGATCAGTTCAGAATTATGTAACTATGGTACAGCACAGCATAGTACAAAGAACAACCTTGAGAAGCACAAGTCTGCAGCTTCCTTCACCATGGGACTGACCTGAACTAGTTAAATTTGAGTAAGCTCTATAATGGTCTAGCACAGGCCTGTTAAAGCCAAACCTTTCAGCAAACTTCAGGGTGGAAACAAGAGGGTAGTGAAGCCCCAAATCCCAGAGTTCTTCAGATCTGCTCCCTGACACTTTGGCTCCAGCACCAAGTGTCTCAGTTAGCATTCAGTGGAGAGAAAGTAAACCTAGCAGTTAC
Source organism: Myripristis murdjan (assembly GCF_902150065.1). Classification (NCBI taxonomy): domain Eukaryota; kingdom Metazoa; phylum Chordata; class Actinopteri; order Holocentriformes; family Holocentridae; genus Myripristis; species Myripristis murdjan. The sequence continues at coordinate 17,651,070 of NC_043983.1, read as the reverse complement.
ATGTTACATCTGGGGTGTGTGTGGAGGAGGACGGGGTTAGTGGAATGGACAAACACACACATGCACACAAACTCGCACTTTATCAAGAAAGTGGAAGATGGTCAGTGCTGTGCTGGTTCTTGAGCCAGAGAACAGATGCAGTGTTTGTGCCCTGGCCCTTTGCCACAACTGCGTCAATATCCTGGCTTTGTTTGTTCACTGTAGAGGCGTCCAAATACCAGCCAATGCAAGCAAGTGCTTTTCAGAGGCCCACTGGTCTGAGATCCCACATTGGACAGTCGGAAGATAAGCAGGCACAGTCATTTAATGAAGAGGTGACAAAGAGTTGACAAATTGTTATTTGTCAGTTGATATGTCTCCCCACTGGTTTTATTTATGATCCTGCAAGTTATAGTAGTCAGCAGAGTATCTATTTCCTAGTCAAATTCTCCTTTGATCGGCAGGGCCATCGATAAAACGTTCAAATCTGCCGAGTAGAGCAGGTGGCTCACCCTGAATGACTGAATGGAACAAAAGGCCGCAGTCACTGCATGCTTTCACCAGCACAGTGGAGGGTGATGTGAAGAAATGTTTAGTATTCAGCTCATACTGACTTGTACTCAATACACAGATACTGTGACATTTGTGGACTAATCCCCCCTCTATTAGACTACAAGCTCAAAATGTGCAACACCTCTCCAAGTTCTTTGCTGTTTTTAAAAGATTTCTTTTCTGCCATGCATTTTGGCCCAGAGTGGTTAGTTAGCTCTTTGGGTGGAAACATGAGATTATACACCCACTGACTTCAATGTGACCCCTGCGGCTTCAGAAGGAGTCTAAAGACTGACTTCTGGGGGAGCAGGAGCGATGGAAGGAGGAAGATGAAGGGTGAGGAGAGCAGCCATTCACAGTGAGAGGGAGCGAAAGAGCACCCGAGAGATGGAGAGAGAATTATGAAGTGAGAGATCATGGAGAGGAGTTTGTAGGTTGAACCTCTCAGGACAGGCTCTAATAGGTTGCTCTTCAGCCCTCTCAACTTATTACAAAACACAACTATCTGCTCTGTACTCCAGGCTGCAACTGCACAACACACAGACAGCCAGTTGCATATGCTGCCCCCAAGCCCTGGGGAACATTGTCTTACGTTAGCGCATTAGGAGAAGAATAAAGAAAAAAACAGGCTTATTTTCAAGAGTTTTCTCATAGCACATTATTTACAAGGTCTATATTTGCTTTGCCATAATTGCGGCTGGTCATGGCAAGACAAACAACCAGTGCCACAATTTTTCTGAGATGTCACCGCATTTGTACATACACAATATGGACAAAAGTACACCTCTTACTCATTGTATTTAAGTGTTTCATGCAGTCCCATTGCCACAGGTGTATAAAATAAAGCACTTAGCCATGCATTCTGCCTTTACAAACATTTGTGAAAGAATGGCTTGTTCTAAAGAGCTCACTGAATTTGAGGGTGGTACTGTAATAGTAATGTAATGGGATGCCACCAATCCAGCAAGTCAGTTCATGAAATTTTCTCCCCCTTAGATATTCCATGATCAACTATAAGTGCTATTATTGCAAAGTGGAAGAGTTTAGGAACCACAGCAACTCAGCCACCAAGTGGCAGACCACGTAGAGTTGCAGAGCGGGGTCGCTGAGTGCTGGGGTGCGTTGTGCGTAAAAGTCACCAACACTCTGCTGACTCAATAACTGCAGAGTTCCAAACCTCCTCTGGCATTAACATCAGCACAAAAACTGTGCACCGGGAGCTTTATGGCATGGGTTTCCATGACCGAGCAGTTGCATGCAAGCCTTACATCACCAAGCACAATGCCAAATGTCGTATGGAGCGGTGGAAACGTGTTCTGTGGAGTAACGAATCACGCCTCTCTATCTGGCGGTCTGGGACGAGTCTGGGTTTGGTGAATGCCAGGAGAGCGTTACCTACCTGACTGCATTGTGCCGACTGTAAAGTTTGGTGGTGGAGGGATAATGCTGTGGGCTTGATTTCCTGGGGTTGGCCTCAGCCCCTTAGTTCCAGTGAAGGGAAATCTTAATGCTTCAGCTTTTTTTGGACAATTCTCTGCTTCCAACTTTGTGGGAAGAGTTTTGGGAAGATCCTTTTCTGTTCCAGTATGACTGGAACAGAAACACCTTTTGGATGAACTAGAAGATTGCAAACTAGAACAGAGATTGCCAGGCTCTCTTGTCCAACTTTAGTGTCTGACCTCACAAATGCTCTTTGGGATGAATGGGCGAAAATTCTCACAGATACACTCCAAAATCTTGAAGACAGCCTACCCAGAAGAGTGGAAGCTGTTCTGGCTGCAAAGCTATATTCATTCCTATGTATTCAGAAGGGGATGTCATAAAAGCTCCTGTAGGTGTAATGTGTAGGTGGCCCAATACTTTAGTCCATATTGTGTATCTCTCTTTGTCTTTTTCACTCCTACATTGACAGGAGTCATGAATGTTTGTACCATAGCAGTTTGAGGTGTCTTTTATTTGTTGTTGTTTGTTTGGTTTTTCTACTTTTGCCAAGGGATGCGCCACTTGGGTTTTCTAATTAATCAATTTTACAGTGTTATGAGATGATCACCAATCCAGTCGTGGATTGAATCGATGCATTTTATCCAGACTTTCTACTAACAATTTCATTCACTTCATGTAAAGTTTCACCACAGTGTTTTACAATTTGTTGGTAAAATAACAGTGTTTAACACATTGTTGATACGGTGACATGGCCTACCTGGCCTATCTGTGTGTAAATAAGGTTAGGCTTTATTCATATTAATCACATTTTACTGTGAGCTTTTTACTGAGGTGCTTCCTCAACCAGTGGTAGTGCATTAAAAGCTTCTTCCTGTGGCAACATAGGTTTTGTGTTTTTTTTAGCCAATTATATTAAACTGGTTCTACTCTATGATCGCTGGCTGTGTCAGAACCAAATGGGTGACAGGCTTGCTTAATGATCTGCTGAATGCTGCAAATTGGCTCATACGTTTAACAGCACACTTTTGATCATTCTCTGATTGGCAGTAGTCTGGTTCCAGACCTGTGAATCACACATTCACTTTAAAAAGTTTCAAGCGATGCTGCAGGTCTGGTATTGCTCAGTTCAACTGTGATTTCTCAGTTGAAAAACTATCTGAGCTAATAAGCACTGTTGTCGGGCGGGACAAAGATTTTGTACATAATCGAGCTGTGGCAGAGATGAGAACCACATAGCTTATTAGTTAACATGAGAAAATGGATGATAAAATACCCACTTGATTAATAAATTCATTTTTTATAGATGGCATGTCTTCTTAATATCGCCAGACATCCTAGTTTGTACTTTGCTCTGCTGTACTCTTAAAACCTGACAAAGTCAGTATGTTGGCATGGCTACGCATCAGTGTTAACTTAATATGAAGTCAGATTCAGATAGATACGTGCTCTCTTGTGATGTGATTGGTTAGGGAAAATCGAATCGCCCTCCCCCACTGATTGTTTAGAGGGGAGGCAATGTCAAACTGAAGATGCAAGAGTGTAACACTCCAGTTAACACTCCAGTCTTAATATCAGGCAAGATTGGATTAATTTTTTAATTTTATGTTTTTTTTACATTTTAATTTAATATAAGATACCTGAAACTTGTTTAGAACATGTATTGGCCAGCTGTGATCAGCGGTCAAACAATTGTGACACCTCTGTTCCTTCGTGCCGCAGCTGTTCCTGCTTCAGTAGATCAGTCCCGTCTAGTGGACTTGTAACTGTGGCTCATCCTGAGGAGAAGAAACTCTGTCTGTGCTGTTACACCACAGAGCCATCATTTTGACAGGTTCAGGTTAGCCTGCCTGCATTTCTTATGCCTGCCTCATTCTTTTTTCAATCTTTTGATCTCACACACTTCTCTGCCCCTGTTCCCAGCTCCCATCTACCTCCCCCCTCCCTCTGTCAGCTGTGAAATGTGAGTGGGTTCCTCTGAGAACAGTCGCTGAGCCCAGTGCATGAACTTGCACAGAGTTTGGCTAGTTCTGTTCTTTCAGTGTTTAGTCATACAAGCAGACTGGATGATCCATGGTCCACCCAGAACCACTTTCACCTCTTGACTGAGGCCAGTCAAGTAACTACTATATCCACCCATGCATATTAGGCTACACACAGATATGTGTCTGAACATGTGCAAGTGGTTTCATAAAATTGCACATTTATGGTATAGCCTACATGCACACATATACTGTCATAGCTTTATGAAAACCGTATGGGCTGATGGCTCTGTTTCCATAGTTCTTCCATAAATACAATCCCCCTCCCTGCTAAAATGCTTTCTTCTTGATGACTAATCAGTAGCTTAAATCAGTAGCCACCTCAGCAATGTCTCAGTTGTACTTCCATGTGTTGAATGTTTTTATAGACCCTCATGCTCCTGGATGGAGATTTCTACTGTTTGAGCACCCAGGCTGCAGCTTAAGATCAGGAACGGGTGGTAAAATTGTGAATTGGAGGAGTCAATGGCGGGTTACTCGTGACACATGTGGTTACTTGTACCACAGGAAGGGAAGGCATGATCCAGCTTTGTATAATAATTTCACTATAAGCCTTACTGGGGGATGCCTTTAACAACTTAGGATAGTATGAGGAAGAACAGAGAACAGAAGGAGAGTTTGAAAGCTTCTGTTCTACTCCCGTTACATGTGATCCAGACAGCTGTATGTTTGTGTCACCATCACCAACCTGTGGCCCTGCTTTGCTTCATAGTAAGTGAAGCAAACAAGCAGAGTGAGTTGTCATACAGGACAACTCTTAGAAAGCTTGAATGGATTCACACCTCTTTACCTCCTTCAGAAATGCAGTCAGGTGGATAAATATTTCCTCCTGCACCACTGTATTTCTCTTTGTGCACTTTATTTTTACCTTTGCCTCTTAAGTAATAGTCCATTAACTTCACCATTGCCCTGAGCCCCTCCACTGCCCTCCTCCACCAGAACAGGGTGCTGACTGCATTCTCAATGACTCTTTCATAAGATTCACTACACTGTCAAGAGACCCATAAATAGCCAAAAAAGCCCTCCTGTGCAGAGTTTCCATAGAAACCAGAGAGTGGAAGTTTTTCTTTTGTCTCAGACTTCTTTGCAGCAGACAACAACTCCAGATGAGCAAGCTGTGTCATGAGGTTCTGCTGTGAGAGCGGGGTTGCTCATCTGAAGGTCTTGAGGTGACAGCATCATTGGAATGCCAGTGGGAGAAAGTTATCTTCACGGTCTATTCATCATCTCCTCTCTTTGGGTTGATACATTTGCTTTGATGTTTTCAGAGATGTGTATTTATTTCAGGTTTTACAGCTCCTATTTATTTATAATGTGAGATGTCTGATTCCTGCATTCTTCATCTTTTTGTGTCTGATTGCATTCCCAGTTAGTTTGCTTGGATAGTTGTGTCAGTGACCTGTGAAACTGTCTCTGTCTGGCCTGGCTTGCCAAAGCCTTTGCCTGATATCCTTTTGTCTGGTTAGTAATCATCTCTCTTTTTTTGCCTGTCTGTGGCCATGTTCATGTATGTGACACCAAGAAGCCCTCAGGATTTGAGGGGCAGTGAAGGAAGGCTGCCTCACATTGGTCATAAACAAGGCCATTAGCAACCAATTTGAAGTAATGGAGCACTAATGAAAACAAGATGGCCCCTGCCCTCAGAATTCCTCACTTCCATGTGTCACTGCCTGTGCTGCACGCTGCAATGTTGGCGGCCGGGTCTTCTGTAAACAGTAACTTGGTAATGAACAGCGAATGTTTTATGGCCCCTTGGTCAATTTGGTAGATGCTAATGCTCCTCCTACTTGAACAATGTGTGAGATGTTTTGGTAGTACAAGGCAGACCAGACAGATTACGTCCCCCCACCCTTTTATTTGGCAGTAATGCCCCCTGCTTGTTCACCACCCCCCGCAGAGCTCCTGCAGGATTCCATATGGAAGCGGAGACTTGTCTGGCTTGGAGATGCAGGGTGGTAAGGGTTTGTGTCTACTGTGGTTACACAATGCTTGAACAGCTGACACAGCAAAATTGACCTGTAGTCTTCACAGAACAGCTGTGATGAGAAGCAATTGTACTTAAGTAATGGCAAAGCATTGTTTCACACTGCATTCGATTCACATTTCAGGTTCATAATTTATTGTGATTCCATTTGTCTCTGGATGTCTGTCTGAGCTAAGCCTAATCCTTCCTTTATGAAATGTCTCTCTCAAACATTGTTGCATAAAGGCAAGTTGTTAGTTTAATTATTGCCATTTGACCTAGTCTTACCTCTGTGGCACTACGTGCACGCATGCATTGTCTTTTTATGCCTGTCTGCTCACTGGTTGTTGACATTTTGCTGTGCTGTTGAGCAGAACACTTGTGAAATTCAGTAATCATCCAGTGTTGTGGAAGAGAACACTATTGCAGCCAAATCCCCTTAGCACTCAGGTCTAATTGCATTATCTGCAATAAAGGAGTAATTGCACATACCAGCTGATGCCCTGTATTGGGCTTGATTTCTCTCTCTCTCTCTCTCTGTTGGTTTGCTTGTGTGTGACATCATTTTTCTCCAGTCTGTAAAAAGGCAAACTGACTCTACTTGAGTTTCCTGGTATAGCCTTTTCAGTAAAAAACAAAGCTCTATTGATAAACCAATATCAACAAGGGTATGAAAGGAGCACATTCTCTGTTTATCTAACTGATACTGTACAATGGCACATTTTACATTCTTAAATTCAGTGCATATCAGTAGACAACATATGCATGCAGTCTCCTGACCAAAACATTCATGTCACCATGTTAGCTGAGGACACCATCACCAACAATTTTGGGGAAAAAACGCCTGGAGTCTGCACAAAATGGCAGTAAAGTACAGAAGCAGGCTAAAATGCTCAACTTTGGCCAAAACATTTCTGATATCAGAAAGAGAAACATCATTCAGATTTGTGGAAAGGTATTGTGAAATGGATGTTAAGTTATACATACACAGACACAGGCATGCCCAGTTCATCCATTCATCCATTCATTTATTTATGGTGGTTCACAGTTGTTAGTGTTTTTGTTTTTTTTTTAATTAGACAAGTATGGTAGAGAGAGAGAAGAGATGGCATACAGGGGATATTTGTTTTGAAATCTCCTTAAAATCTCATGTTTTGTTATTTATGATTAAAAAGTCAAAGAACAAATAATTGCAACTGTTGTGACCATATATTGGACAGTCAATAACAGATTATTCTTCAGCATGTTACGGTTAACTTGCTGAGAATGTCTTCTCTGTATACATAATAAACACACTCAGCCTCTTAATCTCAGCTCTTAAAACCATCACAGAGCCCATAAAAAATCACGCACATAAATCTAACATGAAACCAGGAATTCTTTGCATTTATTTGATAATTGCACAATTATTTATGTCACTGTTTAGTGATTTTCTTGTATTTGCATAATGAGTCAGTAGTGCTTGCTTGTGTTGACATTTCCTCAGTTTCACCAACTTTGGTTCCATTTTGTGTCGTTATTGAGTACTTAAAGTTAACTCATGCTGTAAGTGGCTGCTGTTGATGTGTCTAATCATCTACTTAAAATCTTTTAAGAAGCTGGAAGGTATTAGATAATGCCTGCAGACTCATTACGGGAGCAACCGTCTGATACAGCAACCCGACGGTGGCTTATGCTGCCATATAATTACCTCCATAAACTTAAACTGCAGATGGACAGGACGATTGGAGAGGTGGAGGACGGTAAAAAAGAACATGCTTGCTCTTCCTCTGACTGGAAATAAAGGCCATATCTGATAGAGATTTCTCTTCTCATTACTTTTTGATGCTGGAACCCAAACTAAGGTCTGGACAGCACTGTATCTGTGGCTGTGAGATTCATGCAGAGATTCATTCATTCATGTTCTAGACCCCCAGACTGACTTTCAATAAGCTGCGGGCACCCATTTGAAGTGATGTTGCAACATGGGGACCCTTATATCAAGATATATTTTGGTTTATGTTAATGATTCACAAGCATTAAAACTCAAATCTAACATTGATCCAGCGTTGCGGAACTGACCTTTAGATATATGATTTAATGAATATAAATATAGTTTTCCTGTCATTAAATTTAGTAATGTATTTTTTAATTCTTTTTTTCCCTGATTTTCTTTTGTTCTTGTTTTATTTTGTGATAATTTTCTGTTGATTTCTGGTGAATACATGAACACTAACAAATCTTGATGAGATAAAATAAGATTGAAGAACACGTTAAAATGTTTGCTCAATGTCTGCATTATAACAATTTCTAGTGAATTAAATTGCAGTGAAATTGAACTAATACTCATTTTGCTGAGGAGTCCTGGAAATCCCTCAAGGACCCCATCCACTTTGAAACCCACTGCCTTAATACAATCTTTCCTCATTCCTGGGAACGGGTAAAAGCCATAACGGCAAAGATGAGCTCTGTGTGTGTGTGTGTGTGTGTGTGTGTGTGTGTGTGTGCCTGAAAAGAGACTTGAAGCATTTGTCTAGAACTGGGTCTTCTTCTCTTTTCTGTACAGTGCTGTTAGAAGCACAGCGCCTCTCTTTTTTGGAAGTCCAGATGCATGTCTGGAGCCTGGATGGTGTTCCTTTATGCAGGTCCACTGCAGGCACACAGAACAGTTTCCATAGCTGCAAACCGGATATTAACCCCCGCACCCGCCACCTACCCCCAGCTCTACTCTCATTCTTGCACACCCACACCACCTCCTCCATTCACATAGCCCTACAGTTGCTCTTTTTCCCTCTTTCTCACTCTCTTTTTTCCTCTCTCTCTCTCTCTCTCTCTCTCTCTCTCCTGCTCTCTCACTTTCTCTCTCTCTCACACTCTCTCTCTCTCACTATGCTAAGCCGAGTGAAACATGGAAATGTAAATCTGCTGACAACCCCTCTTTTGTGAGGCCAGGATAGGGATATCAAGAAGCAATAAAGTAGTAAGCCAGAGCGTAGTGGCAAAACATACTACCCTGTCTGGAGTGAGTGTGTACTGTATTGTTGACCGCAGCAGTGTTTGTGGACACTATCTTGAGTGTAGGTTTTTATCAGCCAGATGGCATTTGACATAAACTGTGTACAAAATATTAAGTCTGGCTGCCTAAAAAAACCTAGGTATGCTCAGTTTGCACAGTCTGTGCTTCAGTTTGAAGAGCAAAGATTATTATTATTTTTTTTTACTCCTTCATGTAAATAGGACTGGGAAATAATATTGATATTATATTGATATCACCATTTTAGACTAGATATTGTCTGGGATTTTAGATATATTGTGATATTGCCTTTTCCTGACATAAAGGCTGGATCACAGTAAAGAGATGCAGTTTTCTTAACTTAGTTGACTGTTCTAGCCATTCTTGGTTATAATATCCAAATTACTTATGATTGTTTATCAAAAAATCTCTTATCTAAATATCTTATAAATGCACTAGTAGCTGTCCCCACAATATCATCACAATATCGATTATTGAGGTATATGGTCAAAAGTATCATGTTATTTTTGTGCATATCGGCCTGCCCTACATGTAAATCTCATTATTTATTTCATTGTGGAAGAGGATTCAGAAGAAACCAGTTGGGAAATCTTAGCTTTCCTCCTCACCTTTTCAACCTAGCTCACAGAAAGAACAGATTGTCCTACTATTATGTACAAACAAGCAATAACAAACTGTACGTTTCCAACAGGGCAAGCATTTCATATTTACCATGTAATTAGATCCCTTTGGGTTTGTGCAGCTTGAACCTGTTCTGTCATTTGAAACAAAAATGGCAGAGCTTCCACTTTAATTTGCATTTCCATCACAAAACTCCATTCCTGGCCTGGGTGGGCTCAAAGGCCCGTTTTCCCCTGAAAGGAGGCCCAGTTCTAGTGCAGGGTGCTGGGGGGCTGCAGTACCCCTCCTCCCAGTTCTCTCTCCCCACAGGCTGGACCAGCAGAGCCAAAGACCGATTGGCTCTGTGCTCCAGGCTGTGTGATTCTCTGCAGCGGGGTAATGTCACCCTGGCTCACCATCACAGCTCATTCTGTACTTTTATTCTCCTCTGAGCCTTTAAACGCTTCATTAGCCTTTAACAAGACTGCAGAGCCTGCTCTAAACTCCACTTTAACCCCTCTCTCCCCGGCCTGCTCTCCCTCTCTGACAATGTCCTCCTGAGCTCCAGCCTCACTTTGCTCTTATCAGTATCTCCATCCTTGTTTCGTCTCCAGTTTTCAGTTCTAGTGTTGAGCTCCAGACAGTTGATAGTGATTGCCATTCTGATCACTGCGAAGGATGTCTAACAGAAGTGAGAGAAATGAGGGGGGGTTTGGACTGAAGCCCTCCACATGGACACCCACCCTGAATGGAGTGCATTGACGCTTCTCTATCCTGCTACTCCCCCCAGTCCACCCACCCCACCCCATACTCCCTGTCCCTCTTTCCCTGGATTGTCACCCCCTGAATGGGCCTTTCAAGGCTCCAGGCTAGCAGGCTGAGACACAAAACCTTCCTCTGGGAGATAAAGGACAGGGCCCTGGACCTTTAAAAGGCATTAGTCAACTAGTCAGAGCAAGCCAAGCTCATCACTGTGAAACCACAACATAGACCTTTTCACTCTCAGGGCACAAACAAGACAATTCACTGTCTCTTTCAGGCATACACTTACCGATTTGCGTATCTTTTTGGTTTGTTAGTGTCTTGTTAACTCACATGAAAAGAATACTTGTTCCATTCTTGTAGTACCTGGTTTCTGGTTTATTTAGGACTGAGAGGACAGTCACTGTTTCTGAGAAATACTCACTGGCAGAATGATTAACTTATCTACCCTGTTACTGTTGCTGTGGGATGTTTTGGTCAACTTTTTTGTGTTTGGTCCAGCAGAAAAAAAAAGTCACACACAAATTTGATCACTTAATGAACCAATGTTTCCAAGTCTTTGTCAATCTTGAAAAAGATTTTCAGTGTTTTTGTATGGCGACATTACCTAGCCGGCACCTTCTGTATTGGTGTGCATTTTGCAATGTATCATATACCAGTCCAAGTCATATCATTTTGAGTATCTATTGATACAAGTCCCAATCTTTTTTTTTTAATAGTGAAACAACTGGATACTATAAGGATCTCTCAAATTCATGTAGAATTAGTAAAACAAAACCAATCAACAAAAGAGAACCTTAATCTTTAGTAAATAACTGCATGAGGAAATACTACACACATATTCCATGAAACTATCTGTGTTTGGCTTGACAGTGGTGGTCGAGAACATGCTATGGGGATCAATACACTTTTTCCTCTAGGGCTCATCAGTGCAGTCGATATGGATCAGTCAAATTATGCCTTGATTGGATCCGGTTCTGATCTATGACATGGGCTCTGTGCCTCTGTCTTGAACAATTTTCTTTCCACAGTCAGTTCTGTGTTCTTTGTTTTTTATAGTTATGAACTCAGTCTTATGTATGCCTTTCTTTTTTTCCTGTGTTTTTTTTTTTCTTACACCTTCAGGGTGTACCGCAGCTTCCCTGTGCCAAGGCCCTTTACAACTATGACGGTAAAGAACCAGGAGACCTCAAATTCAGCAAGGGTGACATCATCATCCTGCGTCGCCAAGTGGATGAGAACTGGTACCATGGGGAGATGGGTGGAGTCCATGGTTTTTTCCCCACCAACTTTGTGCAGATCATCAAGCCGCTGCCACAGCCGCCTCCTCAGTGCAAAGCTCTCTATGACTTTGAGCTCAAAGACAAGGAGGCAGACAAGGACTGTCTACCCTTCTCCAAGGTGAGAGAGACAGCAGCACTGCACACCCAGAGCTCTGCCACGTGGTCACCGGAGCTAAAAAAGGCTTTAATTACAGTGACACTCTCTCTTCCAAGCATTCATTTTCTCAAGTTATGAGTGTGCTAGAATGTAAGGGTTGTTAACTGAGGGCCCAGAGACATGGTTTAATTTTTGACCCAACCGTCCCAATCAGCTGCTGTAATGAGCTATGTACAGCTCAGACTTGGAGAACTATAGTAATTGAGTGGTTACATCTATCCATCTCTGAGGGTCATACTTTGATGTATTTGCATTACGTCATTTGCATTTTTATGCCACGTGAGCAAAAAAGGAGCTTACGAAGCTGGTTTCTAAACAGAATATCATGCTTTAGGCCTCAGCGATTTACTCTGAGGCACACTGGCTTTAATAAAACATTGTCCCAACTCCCTACCTCATTACTTCTGTTTAGTTCTTACAGTTAGCAGCATCCTTAATGATGATAACAAAGCATTTCTCTGTGTTGGATTTCAGGATGATATCCTTACTGTGATCCGCAGAGTGGATGAAAACTGGGCAGAGGGAATGTTGGGAGATAAAATTGGAATATTTCCAATATCTTATGTTGAGGTAAGCATACTATCTTGATTCTCTGATGTCAAAACGTTCCTCATCCCTAGTAAAGCATGTGCCTCATGAAGAGCAGGAGAATTTTCTCCAGGTTTCTCAACTTTCATGGTAAATTGCTGAATTTGAGGGATGGTTCTGTCCAACTTTTTGAGACGCTTATATATTTCAGTGAATCACAACGCGTCTTTGAGGTTGAAGTATTGTCCTCTCTTAGCACTACAGGTCTTACTTAAGAGCATTATCATTAATCCAAGCATGAAGAAGTAAATTTGTGTCCTTTAAAGATCATTCCTGTCTGTTTTTTGTAAAGAGCTGACAGTAACGGTGTCTTAGCATTGTTGGAAAGCCTGTTTGGTCCACTGACAGAATCTCAGAAAAGCATTTAAATGCTTCATTCTTCAATTAAGTAGTTACTGGTAGCATCACAGGAGTGTGTGTAGGGTTTGAAGAGGTCAGGTCTGAAGAAGAGCATTTTATGCAGCCAAGACATTTTTTCTGTATTCTATCCTGATGACAATAACATATTCACATGTAATAGCCCGAGGCTGAGTGTTTTGCAGGAGCTGAATTCAGAATTTTTCCCAGGCTTTAAATTGGCCACGTTTTCACAGCCGGGAGCCACTGTAGCGGAGTAGAAAAGAATATTTTGCTGTCCCCTGAAAAAACAGTATACATCTGTGTTCAGGTTTCATAAACAAACACATCATCACATATGCATGCACATAGCAGTGTAAAACTATTCTTGTGCAACAGTAAACAATTCATTGTCTAGCTTAAAGTTTTGTCATTGAGACAGTCTTTTGTATTGCCTTTTCAGCTATTTATGGAATCTATTATTGGTGTGACATTTGACTTGTAATTAAATGAGGTTGAGTATCCGGATCTGATTGTGTTTGTTTTTAATTCTTTTGTCTGATTTAGTTTGCTGATGTGTCGGTGATAAACCTGGTTCAGCAAGTTGGACGTCAGGTTCATTTATTTGTGCTGTATAAGTTGATTTATTTTTATAGCCTTTCATCACAAGCATGTCTCAAACGACATTGCAGAGAATGAGCCTGCCTGGATCTCTGACTCAGCAATCAATCGCAGAAGAGAAAGATGAAATACATACAAGGAGGCAAAAAAGTACAAGATGCACCAGACAAAGACTCACAATACTGAGCTCTGTCAGCAAGCTAGCTTCCTTTCATATAAAACCTAGCCTACCCAGCACCACTCTTTAGTTACTCAGTGACATAATAAACAGATAAGACTAGAAAAACATGTTGTGACAGAATAGTAAGGCCACAGTTGTCGCAGATATCCACAGAAACAAGAGCAGCACCCATGTCATCTGCCAGGTCACTAAACTGCATCAAAGATGGGACCCTGGCCAGTGCTAATGACATAGAAACTAGGGCAGCACCCACATCCACTCTGTGTTGGAGAGGGGACTAGGGCCGCACTAATGTCGGCAGAGGCAGAGGCATATCCCGGATAAGGCTGAACAATGTATCAACTTTATATCAATGACTGATTTTTGTTCATATCACCCAGTCCTGCACTCTTGCATGTCTAGATGCCAGGTAGAAACATTGCACTGGTGTTTGAGAAAGAGGAAAGACAGGACACACACTCTCAGCCAGGCTAAGCACACCCACACCCTCTGTGCAGACAAATTCAGCCACATAAACTCTCAAACAGACAGCAGAGTGAGTATGAGTCTAGACACACAGCAACCAGGAGGCAGCCCTACTCTGCAATCCCCGAGGCATATTTTTATGTTAAAACTGTCTTAGCTACAGTTGTAAAAGAGACTCTCAGTCCCAAGCTAGATGGTACTATGTTTGGTCGTATGACAGAGAGAATAATTAGGTTTTGGGTTGGATTTCAAGGTTTGTACAGAATTAGGTTACCTAATTGCAAGAGGGACTTGGATCCAGAGATAAGGGCATTGATAGGAAAACACTCCTGCCTGCTGTTTTTTTTTTTTTTTTTTTTTTTTTTTTTAAATTTTTTATTAGATTTTTTTTCCCCCGGTCAGATAAATATAGTTTTTTATGCCCATGAAGCACCTTAAAGTCAGATCAGGCTAGAATTAGGGGACGGTTCAAGGAGGTCAGAATGGATATAATAATGTGGTCAACTTTTCTAGTTCTTGTTGATATTCAGACAGCAGCATTTTGTACAGTTTTAAGGTTTTTAATGCTATAGTTTGCTAGACCAGAAAACGACAGTAGTCCTTCAGCATCAGCTATATTTAGCAAAGGACAGTTTTTTGCAGTTTTGCAAAAAATGATATTTGTCATGTATCTGTGAGTCAAATGAGAGAGCTGGGTCGATTTTAATGGTAGGATATGTAACTGTGACATACAAGGTCATTTTCGGGGTGCCCTTCATGAGTATTAAGTCAGGGGGTGTTGTCCTGCTTGTTGAAAACTTGTAGGCATGTAAACCCCTTTGAGACTGTAAATAAATTGATTAATATATTCTTAGTATTGGGCTTTAAATAAACTTGAACATGAGCTTGAACTTTATTATGTGAGCCCTAAGATTTGAAGTGACATTTGCGATATGACAACATTATGTTTTAGGCGAAACAATTTTATTTTTCTTCTCATTTATTGTGTTAAGTTAAATGACATTGGTTTAATTGGTGTGTAGATTTGGTCATCACAGTTGACATCAAGCCTACAGATAATTTTGACTAGAGGTTGCATGTATATAATGGAGAGTGGCAATGGGCCCAGCCTGGGGTATGCCAAAGTTTGGTACATTCATGAAAGTGGAAAGCCATGATTGTGGTTTGCCAGGAAATTTAGAAATAAATTATGTTGTTATGTTGTTTGAACGATATCAAATTAAGATACTGAGTGGGATTAAAACTGAGTTGGATTGAATATAAGGCATGTAGCAGGTCATATACCACCTAAACAAACTTTCCACAAGCAAAAGACCAGAGCAAGCTGCAGCTTCTCATCGGACGTAGTTGGTGTAACCAAACTGAACAGATTCAGAGTGGCGTGAAAATGATTGGCCTGTGCTAGCGTTTTTCTTTATCTTTGTGCGATTCCGAGGCTTCATGTGTGCAGGGCTGAAAGCAGAAGATCTGCGAGCACAGATTTCCTGAAAGATAGGTGAGAAATGCTTAGCTTTTAAGTCTTAAGTAGTGGGAGAGCTACATGGGGCAATGAGTGACAGCAAGCGAGAGCACTCTGTGATTAACCAAAACCGTTTAGTGCTCCTCCTTTGATTTTTGCCTTTCATGAAAGGGTCAGAAAACCTGTAGTTTCACAGCTGTCTGAAAACCATCCTCTCCCTCAAAGCCCGAGGTCAACTGAAACACCCTGATACATTACTTCGCTCGTCATGTCTACTGACCAGATAGAGACAGAGCTTGCTCCAACATATTTAGCTTCATTATGGAGAGTGACAGTTTCCATTATCATTTTAACAATGCCACCATCACCTCTCCCTCCCACTTATCTGTTATTCCACCTTCCTACTGTCTCTCTCTCTCTCTCTCTTTCTCTCTCTCTCTCTCTCTCTCTCTCTCTCTCTCTCTCTCCGTTCTCCCCCTACTTTCTGCCCCTCATCCTTTCCTCTTCTAGTTCAATTCGGCAGCTCGTCAGCTTATAGAGTTGGACAAGCCGTCGGACTCCAGTGGGGACTCCGGTGAGGGGGCCTCCTCGGGGCCCCAGAGCAATGGTGCCCAGCGGGCGGGGGAGAAGAAGAACAGCAAGAAGCGCCATTCCTTCACCTCTCTAACTATGTCCCACAAACCCTCACTCGCCCCTCCCCCTCAGCGCCACTCCATGGAGATTAGCGGGCCGGTCCTCATCAGCTCCAGCAACCCCACAGCTGCTGCCCGCATTGGGGAGATCACTGGGGGGCTCTCTTGCAGCGCACCTTCACAGGTGAGATGCTCTATGCGTAAGAGAGGGAGAGCTCCTGCTGCATTGCAGGTCCCCAGCCCTAGATTATGTCCACGGTGAGCTGACTAAAAGCAGAAAAGCTCATTTTGTGGAAATGCACAGTTTGATGAATAGACTCCATTAAGCCAGAACCATAACCCTTATTTTGCCTTTTTTCATGATTTTCTTCACAGTCCATTCCGCTACCTAGAAGAATATGCTCCCTTAATCACAGAACCGGAGAAAGTGTTAATGTCTACACTATTACCATCAGTGTCTGTTTGTTGTAAACTGTGAATGCAAGTAAATTCCATTTCGTATGCGCTGCAGGATTCATTTACCTCAGTGTATTGGATGAGATGTCGCTCTCTTATCCAGACGACTTGTCAGCCTCCTGTTCAATGGTGTCTTAGCACGAAAACAGCCACACAAAAGAAAAATCAAACACAGTAGACAATCATGCGACTGGAAAACAATGTCTAGATTCAGCACTTTTGTTTTCACAAGATGTTTGTTTCCTTTCAAAGATTCCACTCGCCTTCTGTCAGCAATTACTTTGACTTCCCTCTCCCCCATCATACCGAACAGGCCATTGCTCCATCCAAGCGTTTGAAATCATGTATGCGTGACTCCACTCGCCCGCAAAAAAGACTTCAGCTTAGCCCCCAAGGTTGCCACAGCAACCCTGGAATGGCAGCCACTCACAGCTGCTGTGTGGTTGCCAGGCGCTGGAGACTGACTTTGACTTTGAGTTAGACAGTCAGAATGAGTGACATGCAGATAGACAGGACAGATGAACTGTCCTGCCGATTTGTCACAGTCTCAGGCGCTCTGTGACAGACTTTGAGCGATGCGGAGAGAACAGCTTAGAGGATTATTTTATTTTCTGTGAAACTGATAAAAGTAGTGTGTGTGTTTGTGTGTGCCCACACTCACATATCAGGTAAACATAAAATATTTGGGGACACTTTATAACCCACCAGTGAAAGGTGAAATAACCTTCACATAATACTAGTAATACGAGTAATTATTATTGGACATTAAGTAATAACTAATTGATGATTATTTTACTACTTTTTCTTGTTACTAATAAAGAGGAAATGATGTACACTGTTAAATAAATTGAAATTATTCCATGTTAATTAATAAGTAAAGAAATTATAATTATTATTTTTTCAATAAGTGCGCTGTAAAACAAAAACTAACATTATTCGAGCCCTTATAAAGTTGTAACTACACTGCTAGTAAACAGTTGAGGCACTTACGTAATCATCAGTCAGCTGTTAACCATTAAATGATGATTAATATTAAAAAGTGATCAATACATCATTTATAATTGAATTTTATCAAGTGTTCCCAAATGTTTGTTTTGAATGAGCTTCAACTTTAATCATGCTTTTTCATCCGTCATTATTTTGAGAAGTTGTTGGCATGTGCACCGTAGCGAGCAGTTTTCTCTGTTTTCCAGATGAGACAAAACTAGTTTTGAAGTGCCAGTGGACAATATGCAGAAGTAGTTGACATATCCTGTTACTTGTGTTACTGTCTCACTTCCAGTCTCTGGAACCTTATAGTTAGAGATGTATATTTTTGTGTCTGGCCTGTAATTTTATTTTTATATTCTTTTTTTGGCTTTCTTTGAAAGGTATTTTGCCCTTCAGTGTCCTCACTGAGTTTTTTGTTTTGTCTTCTTTTTCTAACCCACACCCTTTCATGTAAATTTCATTAAGCTTTCATTAAAAACCTCAATCCACGGGGAAGGTGTAATCATGTCTCTAAAGACTCCAAACTTGGCCTTTCTCCACTTAGTATTAACAGGATACTGTCAGCATTATAAAACTTCCATTCATGCCTGTAAGGTGATCCTCCCTGGTGACAAGATTTAGGGCCAGCAATCTGTTTGATTTACAGATCACTGTGTTTAATAAAAACACAAAAGAGAGACTCTCCAGGCACTGTGTGCACTGCACAGCCCCTGTCCTCTCTCTCCCCTCCATGCCTCTACTCATCTTTTCTCCCTTCAACACACACAGAAGAACAACAAAGGTAAGGAGTTGTTGCCTAAAGGGGCTGAGGAAATGAGCACGCCCCCTGTCTGCTGTGGTACGAGGCAAGGGGGGGGGGGAAAGAATTGTTAAGGAAGAATGAGGGTTGCTGTTGATGACTTTCCACATGTATTCTTGTGAAACATGTTAGGTCTTCCATATAGTGTTACAAGATTGATTAGAGCCACACATATTTTGAATAATACAAGGATACAAGGATACAAGGAAGTTTAATGGTCATTATACAACAGATTGTATAAGGAAATTAAAATGTGGTTCCCTCTTGATTGATTATGGTATGCCTCCACAATATGGTCTGCCTCCACATGTGTTCCAGGTCGACTGTGCACTGACAGTGTGTTATAGCACAAATTATTGAGTTTTGCTTTCCCTTGGCACATCCAGTGCACCATGGATATGGAAACAGTGTAGATTGAAAGGCTGACCTGCCTCTGTAATGATTTACCTTGAGAGGCAGCTCTGTCTGGGGCAGTCATCCATGGAGTCAGACCACAGAGTACAGGGAGATATTGTGTGTCCAACAGTATGGCCTTGTTACCAGGACACCACCATGACTCAGGCAACACGTGGACCATTGGCTTCTCTTTCTCCTGTTGGGGGAAGCCACCTTTCTTCACTTGCCCACTGACATTTCCTGTTGGGTGGTCACTTGATTTCAATCTGCCAATAAGATCAGCTGAACACCATCCTAGTCACAGCTTAGTCACCAGAACAGAGGGCAGCATGTGTGCATCACTGTTTTGAAAGGGCAATTTCCACACAATGAGTGGGAGAGTATTTTTTTAAGTGTGGTTGGTTGCACTCTAAAATAGGCCGTCTCATTTCCCACGTGAGACGATGAGAGACAGATTAGCACAGGCATTCTAGGGCACATGTACTTGATTTCCTCTTTCTTGAAAAGTCTGTTGGATTGGAATAAGGCTGAATATTGATCATGTGGTGTTACATTTTGTATTCTTGATGTTCAAGTAAAGCATGTCCAGTGCGAGTTAGTGATTATTGGCTGTTGACAATTCTCTTTGGTTGACAGGTACACATTTGCACAACTGGACTAATTGTGACCCCACCCCCAAGCAGTCCTGTTACTACGGCAACGGTCTTCACATTTCCTTCAGAGACGAGCTACACAACCATCCCTGTGGTAGGCGGAATCCTCTATAGATCTTAAACATATCTGCAGAATACAGGCCAAAGCACGTAATATTATGATAATAACAAAAGTTTATCTAGTATGTCACTTCACATAGAACATCTCACACCATCTTTTTTTGCTGTTGAATTTTCCTTAAGGCAGTGGTCACATTATGCATGGTTTTATGTGCATGTGTTTATGTGTTAATTGTTAGCAGTGTTTTAATTTCATTTCAAATCATTTCACTGAATGTCTCACTGCAAGCAAATTTGATTGGAATGATAAATGCTGGCAATACATTTTTAGAGAAACTAAGCCACCTAAATAGAACTATGCATCACTTTCTGACATGTTATTAATGAAAAAAAAAAAGGTAAAACAGTAACTTTCAAGGCATTTTTTTAACCTGTATAAAACAGCGGGCTTACTTCCCACCTGTCTGTGCGTGTGCACATGCGTGTGCGCTGGTATGTGGAGCTTCTGAATGAACAGGAATGTGTACACAAAAGGTTGAGCTCTCCGCTTCGCTTGGGAACCCTACATGATGTTTTTGTACAGATGATTTCTCTAGCCTGCAGGCAGCCTAATTATCTCAGCTCAAGCGTCAGCAGTGAACTCAAACACACATTGACACTCACGCATACACATAAACACGCATACACACACACACACCACAAGGCCGTCCGAATGCCCCTCTCCTCCCCCACTGTTTTATGGCAGCTCTTTCTGTGCTACTCCGTGTTGGCAGTGTTGAGCTGTGCTAGACTTGTCCTGTTCCAAGGTGTAGCAGTTGTCTTAATACATCGCACTGTCGAGTCATTCGGGTTTTTGGTCTGTTGGGAAAGAAAGACAGCCTTTACGCACGACAGCAAATGTGTGTAATTGTATAGCAGTACTGTTTTTGTCTGGCTCATCGTGACAACAGATTGATGACTTAAAATTAGTCCTGTAATCATGGCATTCCTATAGTGGCTTATTTACCTCTTTGCAGTGTTTGACTTCTTTTGACTCTCGTGAAGTAAAAAAGGGGAAAGTGGTGTGTCTAGAAGAATCTGTTCCTGGTCGGTTTGTTCTTTAGAGTGTCTACAGACATGTTTTTCATTTCATATGGTACCAATTAAATACTGCAATGGATTTAACATCCTGCTATGCAGTCTCCTAGCAACAAACAAACAGGCAGAATAGAAGGAGATTCCCAGTTGAAGGGGGAAGTCGGGGACAAGACCAAAGTTTCTGCCAAGCCACACTCTTTGTGTCAGCAAGCGGAATGGAATAAGCCAGATGACAGATGATCTCTCGGTCTCTTTCTCCCTTTCTTGCTCATAAACAGACCGGTTTCTCTGCTTACGTAACATGGACTGAGAGTTTTTTGTAGCTCATGTTACCCTTTTTTGTCCCGCTAGTATCTCCTGACAGGAAGTAAAGGATTAATTGTTGTGTAATTGTAATTTAAGGTTGGATCATGTACAGCTGTACCTCTAATGTGATGTGTACTTTTGTTTTTGCCCTACAGGATGCTCTCCCGCCTCCCCCTCCTCCTCCCCCACAATCCTCTGTTGTTGGAGCAGCATCTTCATTGGCTGCAGGACAGAGACCCTCCCCCAGCATAAGCGACCAAAGTGGCAGACAAAGACCCACAGTGTGAGTTATAAAAACAGTCCCACACACAAATATGCGGTCTTCTTCGATGTGCAGTGAAACGGAAATCAGAAGCAATTCACACACCAGCAGCATGCACTCGCTCACTGCAGAAGGGAACTCCTCGCCTCTAAGCGACCCCCTCCCCCGGTTATCAGAGTAAGGCTGCAGAGTGTGAACTTGTGCGCAGGTGAAGAGGTCAACACCTGTGGGCGACAGTCTCCTGGGCCCCATTGGAGACCCTCTGTGTCACCCCTGACTTCTGACCCCTCACCCTTCCCCTCATTACTCCTCCTAGACACTCCACACACCTGATGAGAATTAGATCCACTCATGCCTGTTCTCCCTCTCGGTCATCTGTTTGGCTGTGCATGCATGTCAGACTGAGGCATTTATATTCCCTTCCCTTGACAACAATAAAATCAGACTGTGGGGCCCGAAAACATTCTGTCTTAGGCTTGTTTCGTGTTGCCTGCCATTCCTGCTCTTGCACTACTGTGGAGAGATGACCCACATATTGAGGACACAGCAAGTGCTGCTTCTCTCTGGGTCAGAGGGTGCACTTTTTGCTGGAAGGTCTCAGAGGAGATGATGACAGCTGCACTGCGAGTCACAGCAGGATAAATCAAGAACAAATGACATGATGTACAGAATGTGAATCTGCTTATATTTCCACTAGGGAGAAAATCAAACATGCGAGCGCTGTGGGTGTTTTGTTGTGGTGTGGGAAACTGTTCTGCTTTATCTTCTCCGTCCCCATGTTTACTGTTTGTTCTGTGTCCAGCTATGTGGCCATGTTTCCCTACACTCCCCGAAAAGAGGATGAGCTGGAGCTAAGGAAGGGAGAGATGTTTCTGGTGCTGGAACGCTGTCAGGATGGCTGGTTCAAGGGCACCTCCATGCACACCGGCAAGATAGGAGTCTTCCCTGGGAACTACATGAGTCCCGTCAGCAGGTCAGCCACCAACGTGCACATCAGCCTGCGCTCATGCATGCATGCACACACCTGGCTGTGCACACATTTCTCTTTGATATGCACATAACCTTATGTCACTCCTTTTGCATCACTTTCACATTTTAATGTTTTCTATGAAGTGTTTTCAGACACTTAATTCAGTGTAGGACTGGGCAATAGATCGATATTATCATCTATATTGTGATGTAATATTAGATAATGTCTAGTGTTTGGGATATTGTAGTAGTTCTTTTCCTGGGTTTAAATGCTGCATTTCAGCAAAGCGATGGAATTTTCTCAACTTGCTAGACTGTTCAAGCTCCTCTATTATTTGCCTATTCCTGCTTGGTCATCATATTCATTTTGCTTCATCAAAAATAGAGATATTTTGCTAAAGCACCAATAATCATCTCTACAATATCAGCATAATATAGATATTGAGGTATTTAGTCAAAAACATTGTGATATTTCATATTGTCCATATCACCCAGACCTAATTCAGAGTAACTGTTGTGAGACGTGACAACGCACCAAACTGCTTTATTTCAGGACAGGGGTGCTTGCCAAAAAATGTGGAATCAAAAGAAATCCCACACAGAAAGGAAGAGCAGCAACTCCCCAGACTCCATGTTTCACTTGGTGGGATTTGAAAATTGATCTATCCACCCAACAGGGTGTGTCCTCCTTTGTGTTGACTCTGAGCATTATGCTTATTATGGGAAATTTATAATATTTTAATTCCATAAATGCTCATTTGAGGTAGTGTGAAAATTATAATAATAGTAATGCTAATGCTGATGTTAATTGTTTTTGTCTTTTTTTTCTTTTCTCTCATTTCTCTTTCTGTGTTATGTTTTCTTAACTTTGAGAAGTATTTAGTGTTTTGATATTGCATGTCTTCATTGTTGTATCATAGAAAATCAGCTGGAGGTCAGGTGGTGCGCCGCTCCTGTTGCTGATAACCTAATCAGTATAACAGAAATGTTTACTGAAGCTTTTAAAAAATGAGCATGTTGAACTATGTAAAGCTTGTTTCTTAAGAATAATTCTTTCTTTTGTGAACAAGAGTGTTGCTGTTTGGGAGTCGCTGCAGAGAAGGGACAAATTCTCTGTTGTACAAAGTATTAGCTCATATATTCATTAGTAAAACACC
Organism: Myripristis murdjan; assembly: GCF_902150065.1. Lineage (NCBI taxonomy): Eukaryota > Metazoa > Chordata > Actinopteri > Holocentriformes > Holocentridae > Myripristis > Myripristis murdjan. The sequence goes on along the minus strand of NC_043983.1, from coordinate 17,627,872 downwards.
ACTAACACTGGCATGTGTTTTTTGTTTATTTTATAGAGGTAGTTTCAGCCAAGCAAGCTGACCAAAGACACATTCCAACTGTGCAAGAAATTCCCATAAAGCACAGCTTGCCACGCTGTTGGTGGTTAAGCAAGGCCTTGTAGTAACCAGGGAATTCATTATTTTTTCCTTGATTTCACTTATTTGTATCCTTCATTGCATAACTAAATTTATGCAACAAATTTTTCAAATATTTTTTCTTTCATGTTTGACTAAAAGTAGCAATCAGAGCTTGTACTATGGTAACACAGTTTTTGTTTTGATTCTCCAAATTATTTTTACTAAATATATATAATCCCAATGTATGTAAATAACTTGAGCCCATGATACCTTGGGGAATAATGGTTGATTTTAGCCTTAATTATAAACCTTGCTGTTACAATCTTCGTCACTTTGCAAAAGAAACAGTGACAGACTTAAAAAAAAGACTGAAATGTTTAAAGAAAATTACACACTCTTGCTTGTTCTTGTAACTTGCATCACAGATTAGAGCTCTAAACTCGACCGTACGTCCTCTCCCCTCAGGACAGCGTCAGGGAGCACCCAGCCCAAAGTGCCCATGAGTCTGTGCACTCAGGCTGGCAGAGGAGTGACCATCGTCAGCCCCTCTTCCACTCCTCTTGGAGCCATCGTTCCAGGGCCTGACTTCAACAAACCCCTCACTGTGTGCCCGGGTCCTGCCCCTGCCAGCCCTCAGCCTGCTGCCGTGGTAACCGCAGCTCAAACAGCCACAGGTCAACAGCCAAAAGTCCTGATGCATGTCAGCTCCCAGATGACTGTTAACCAGGCTCGCAACGCTGTCAGGACAGGTAGGCTCACTGTCGGGTAAAATGTTTGCTGGAGGGAGCATGTGTTGTATCTTCATGGTCTAAGAGTTTTTATCCCGCTCTTTTAGCTGCCTGCCACAGTCAAGATCGGCCCACAGCAGCAGTGACGCCCATCCAGTCTACAGCACCTGTGGCTTACCTGCCTCACCTCACAGTGTGCCCTCAGCCCTCCTCCAGCCCCGCTCAAGGATGTGCCCGAGCCGGGGTGGCCATGGGCTGCGCTGCTGCCTCCCTGACCCCACCCAACGTCAGTGCTGCCTCCTTAGAGGGCGAAGCTCTGCGGCCCGTAGCTGTCCTCACTGTGCCCGTTGGCCCTGGAAACAACTCTGCTCTCAACACCACCTCTCCCAACATGGCTCTTGCCTGCCGACTGGACAAAGATGTCAAGGTTGGTAACATCTAATATAGGGCTGTCAAATGGTTTGTTTTTAATCACATTAAGTACAAAGGTAATTGTGCTTAATGTCAGCCGTGTGTCAGCCAGTAGTGAAACACCTCCCAAGGCAGGATCAAAGTTTACCTCAACATCCTTGTAGTCTAATCAGGGTCAGTTTTTGTCTTTTTCTTTCCACTGGGCCATGGATTGGGCATACGATTGTCAAGGCTCTTATGGTCTGATTGAGGTCATCCATTTCTAAACCTCTCCATTCCATAGGGCATGGCTAGTAATTGGCCCTACTGCTACAACAGGCTATCTGTTTGCATACTTTTTTGTTTTTTCTCATTGTCTTCATCGTCATTGTTGTTGTCTTGTTGATGCATTCAGCTCCCACATCTAGTGATTCCTTTTATGTGTTTTATATAGGGTTGTTTTACTCCATAATGGCTGTTAGAATTAGTTTTCGGCCAAATGCAAATATACTAACAAGTTACTAAAAATGAGAATGCAAAGGGAATGTCTTTCAAATTTTTTCCCCTGATATTAATTGCATGTGCTAACACATTAACTTCAACAGCCCTAAACAGCTTTAGGCCTCCTATGAATGGTATTGATGCTGTCTCTAAGTAGCTGTCATTGCTGCCAGTAGATGACTGCATGTTTCATAATTTACCCTTGTACATTTGTCTTTGCTTCTGACGTCTGACGGGGAGCAGTGCTTGACAGCTGACTCAGATACTTAACATTAGCAGGGAGTGTCTGGGGCTCGTGATTATTGCCAGTTACAAGAATACACAGCACTGTTCATCATTGAAAATAGCAGTCAACGAGTTGAGTTTATGTTAAGCACCAAATTTACACACAAGAGTACCGTCTGTTCCTGAAGTGCTTTCTGAGAATTACAGAGTCAAGAGTTAGAGAGGGAGGAAATCAGTTGAAGCCAGCCAACAGACACCAGCTGTCGGCTCATTCCTGAGTGTTCCCCGGTGTAACACTGATTTGCCTGAACCACATTATCTAAACATTTTCTGAGCTGAAAAGCAGCCAATAATCAAATGACAATGACCGTGCCTTTTTGTTGAACAGATCTAAGCTGCAGTTTAAAACACAAACCTGCCCGTGGTTTGTGATAATTGACTGTGTATCTCATCGCCTGAGAGTTGTTGTAACATAAAAAAAACTATTTTGTCTCGTTGCTGCAGAGAGAGAAGAAGGGCCTTCTGAAGTTGCTGTCCTCCAACAAGAAAAAGGCTCGTCCTTCACCGCCCTCCTCTCCCACCCTTGAGGCAGAGCAGGCTGCTGCTGGGGAGGTGCTGCAGGGCGCCATGGGGCCAGACACCACCCCTCCCTCTGGCAGTGCCAGTCGTGTGGAGCCTGAACCTGCTGCCTCTGCTGCTGCCTCTTCATCATCATCGCCCTCGTCCTCAGCTCCTGAGTCTTCTCACCGCAAGAACAGTCCTCTTGACGGATGCGCTCCCATCGCTCCACCTCCTCGCCAAGCCTGCTCCTCTCTCTTATCTCAACAGCATGATGCACGGCCCATCATATGTGAGAGGTACAGAGCTGTAGATAGTGCTATTGCAGTGTGACTTTGTTTTTCTGTTTATGTAGCTGATATGAAGAAACTACAGAACTATGTTACAGATCAATGGTTTTCAGAATGGTCCCCTCAGCCCCCCCACTGTGAAAGGCATCTGAGGACGGCGTTCAGACACAAGAAACCTGACGATGTTGCAGCATCACTGTTATGACATTTAACACAAGGGAGACAGGGCATGCTGGAAAACAGCCTTAACATTCACTGTGGCCAGAATTATTCTGTGAGAAAGTTAATGGAAAATAACAGCAAAAAGAGCTACGATTTAAGTTCCCTCTAAATCAATAATAAAATATCAGGAGAGTTAATAATTGCACGCAATTAAAGAGGTTTGGTAAAAATGTAACCATCATAACAAGGAAGTAGGCAAACCACCATATCAGCATGACTATCATAAAAACCATGTTCGATTCTGTTCTGATGGTAAGAATCCATCTGTGCTGTTTGAAAAATGCTGTTAGGTACAGCCGCTGTCTCGTTTCATTAATGTTCCAGTAATTTTTTGCTTATTTGCTCATCATCTATTTTCATAGCACATCATCTTAAAAAAAAAAAAAAAAAAAAATGAATCTCCCGCATCACTGAAACACAAAAATATGTATCTCAGCACTTTGAATTTATTTGACAAGTATGACACCTAGACAGTTCCACAATTTACACAAAACAACCGAGGGCAAAATCACCTCAAGTGGCGGTCCGGGGCTTCATGACAATCAACTTGAAAAAGTTTGGAAACCCCTGTTGTTGATATTATGAATTATTGGCTGTCATTTCAACAATGTGTACTGATAACCGCCTGTCATGCTGGCTGTTCCTCCTCAGGTACAGAGTCGTGGTGTCTTATCCTCCCCAGAGCGAGGCCGAGCTGGAGCTGAAGGAGGGAGACATCGTGTTTGTTCACAGGAAGAGGGAAGACGGCTGGTTCAAAGGCACGCTGCAGAGGAACGGCAGGACTGGACTGTTCCCCGGCAGCTTTGTGGACAGCATCTAACACACACTGCAGCTGAGATGCCGTCACCGCCGCCGTCAGCGTCTCCTGGCTGACGGCTATCAGCCTTGCCGTGCCGTACAAACCAGACAGATCGGCGCTTGGGAGGCTGCCAGAACAAAACCATCAGACTGACACTTAACTGACTTTGAGGCCACTGTGGCTGCAGTCACAGAAAGAGAACAAAGACGGCCGCAGCACATGGGAGAAGGTTGCAGAGAAGAACAGAGCATGTTGGCAATTAAAGCACAGTGGGCAGAGCTTGAGGAGAGCACACTACTCATGAACTTTCTTTCTTTATGTTGGTTATTTATATCTTTGTAACAATTCAGATGTTAAATGTGTGCCTTGTACTGTTCCTCACTTTATTGTACACAAGGAGACAAAGACAATTAGTCACAAAACAAACAGTTATGAGCTGTTAATAGATAGGTTACACATTTTAACTTATTTCATAGTTTTGTTTTCTGGAAAAATGAGCTTGGCCTTGTTGTAGTGTAAGACATTTAGGGGTGAAGCTGGCACATGCCTTATCACATATTTTACTACATCATCTATGCTTGTAGACTGCCAGAAAGGGGTTTACAGTTGTTTCGGTTGTCAGCTGATAAGAGAAGGAATAAGGAGCAGTGTCATCATCAGCATATGCTGCATGGCAGGAAGAAAATACTTCCCCAGTTCCAAAGGTATTACCTAATCCTGATTTCAGATCTGATAGACCCGATGAGACTCTTGGTACCATTCACAGCCATGTGGAAACTGCACATCACATCATCAAGTATTTTTTCCAGACTAGGCCATTCAGATGCTTAGTTTTTCCTTGGTGTGGCCGATATGCTGAGTTGTTGATCTGCTACCTTGTGGTGATCAAATATTTGCTTGTCATTAGGAAAACCGTCTGCAGGAAATGAGCTAGGTTTAGACTTGTTAGGCGACTGTTTGGTTTTGCGTTTTTAATATGCGAAAAAAAATACACTCCAACATAGACTTTGCAATCAAATATTGCTTACTTTGTACTTTCTGTGTACTTACTGACCAGAGTAGCTGCTCTCCTAACCCCTTGGCGGTAGCCTAAGCACACCAGACGTAGCTCTGCATCACAAGAGCGACACTCACCTATCATTTCAATAACAGTGCACAACTGATTATTTCTAATGTATATTTATGCTCATTAAATTCCACATGGAGTTGACACCAGCTGCTTTTAGAGAGTGTCTACATGTAACGAACCTCAACACAGCAGGACACACACAAGACGCAGCCCTGAAGGTCACCCTTCACAGGCTCTCGATTTTTGTACACTATGACTCATTCCTAATGTGACTTGTTGCAATAAAAACACAACTAGCTAGAGCACAGAATATTTTCCTCAACATATCATTGGTATCAATTTACAGGAAGAGGTATGTAGCTTAGTTCTCTTGAATCTTCAAAGTTAGGAATTAATAGAAATTGATCACTCTGACCCCCTTCATTTTTGATTTAGTGGTTGGGTTACGGTGTACATTACGTCTATACAAAATGTTTGATGTCAAATGTTGTAATGACTTGAATTACTGTATGATTTCCTTATGATTGGAGGGAATTTGGTGGCAGATGTGTTGCTGGTTGGACTGAAAACAAAAAAGAATTAGGAACGATAGAATTAATATTTTTGACAATGAAATCTCAGAGCACCGTTTCTCTTCATCGAAACAAATCTTTTAAAATATAATGCCTCCTCGTTTTTATTTATTCTCAAAAAAATGCATCGGAGAAAAAAATACTGAACGTAGGGACTTCACCATATAATTAAATGTCGATTTTCCCAAGCTTGCACGGAGAAAAGATGTAAGAAATGAGGGCAGAACTCTTGAAATGCTCAATATTGTCTACCCCCAAAACCCCAAACCAGTTAATGTAGTGTGATTAATTCATCTGTAGATTAGTGACGGCTACTGAAGATCTTCAGCAAAGCCTGCAAGGTCTGGGGGTGGGGGGTATTTAAACATCTGAGTCTTGAGGCAATCACTGAATCGTGCCAAATTTGGACATTTCATATTAGATCAGAATGAATTTTATGACTGAATCGGACCCAATTTTTCAATTTTTCAATTTTCTTTCCTTTTTTTTTTTTCTTTCCAAGTGTTTTGTTGTGAATTGACAGGGACCACTGTGTAACTGACTGCTGGATATGTTATATGTTGGTGTGAAAATTGGAGAAAGCCTGGAAATGGGTGGTACAAATCACTGTTTGTCATAGGGCCTTTATTATTGTTATTATTATTTTTGTTATGTTGTTAAATTGGTACGCATGTAGAATTAACCCAATGTTCTACAGTTGTCTTGGCAATCACTGCACCAACCTCAGGCTATGTGCTAAACCGTTTCTTTGAGTGTCTTTCATTTCACTGATAAGCCTTTTATATACACAACAGACACACACACACACACAAACACTCGTCATAATAACATATGCACTAACATCATCGAACATCGTCTGCACAGTTTGAGACTGACAAAAGGTGAAGCATTGTGTTCCTGTCCGCAGTCGTTATACTGTATTTTCATTTCTTGGAACGCAGAGTAACACTAAAGTTTGCTTGATTCAACTTAACGGATTTTCCTCACGCCAAGGTGACTTACTTGATTTTTTTATTTTATTTTATTTTATTTTTATTTTTATTTCTGTTTGTCTTGTTTTTGTTTCTGGATTTATTTTTTGTATAGATAGTCTGTATGTCTGAAAATGATGAAATTTAAATCAGCTTATTTGGCACAAGGCTATGTGAAAAAAAAAAAAAAAAACATTCTGAAGTATTTGAGGGAATAGCACATTTTGTAAAAATGACTATAACAATAAAAGCTAATGGTTTCCATACTTTTTGAGGCCAATTATTGTTTTATGATGAGTGTGGGGCTTTTTTTCCCTTGTGTTGTGACCTTGTGTTTGCTGGCCCCTTGCTGTCAGTGCGGAGCCGCCTGCAACATGAAAACAGACATGGAGCGGTGTTGACAGGACGGAGAAGTCAGACTGTCTCCCTCCCTCAGCACAGGCACATGCCTTGACTTGAATTACCAGCAGAGCAAAGGTACACAGGGTCTGCGTTTGAGTGTGTATGTGTGTTTAAAAGTGCATATGCGCAACATGCAGCAGCTCACCAATTAGATCACAAGAATGAAACACTCTGTTTCCTGGGTTAGAGGTCAAATGCGAAATGTCAAGAAGACACGCGCTCATTAGTGTCTGAAGAACGAAAAGGCTCCTGTGCAGATTAGCCTCTCCAGTGGCTTACAGTGGAGAGGAGCGTTTCAGTGGCCCTGCTATTAGCCTGTGTAGGATGCTCAGCTGGGGATTGCTGACAGGAGCTGACAGGCACACACAGAGGTCACTGTGGTACACACACTTCCCTGCGGATGATGGGTTACCATGGAAATGGGTTCCTCCAATTTGTGAGTATGGGGCTATAGCAAGTGAGGGCTAAGAAAAACAGGTACTTTCATGTTGCCAAGAATCTGCGTCTCTGCCTTTAATCGTTGGGTGAGATCATACGGCGATTAGATCACAGCTGTTTTGTTCCAGAGCCTTTCTCCACTTCCATTGTGTTTGGCTGTGTTTTGCTCTGGGAGATAATGGCATATAAATGAGGAGCTTAATCCAAGAATCTGTCCAAGAGACAGAGAGCTGCATTGTGTGGGAACTGTGTAGATGGACGAGGTGCATTAACTGGTGCATGTGTGTAAATCCTTAGTGACAAAAAAAAAATGACATCATGTAAATGTTTGAATCCGCTGTTGTACTATAGGCTACCTGTCACTTGCCGGTGTCACTGTTGGGCTCCCTTGTGACAGACTTGCACATGATGTGGTTTGCATGGTTCAATAATGGATCATGTGGTATTTGAAATTGGTAAAGGTAACCCATTTTGCATGATAGGCCTCACTCAGGTTCAGTAAACACAAGCAAATTTCATATTAACTAATATGTTGTAAAAACATCATGTGAATTGATCAACCAAACTCAGAGATAAGCCACTATTTTTTATCCATTTATTTTTTTGGCATTTGTCTGAAAGGTGGAAATTAGGGATTAACTGCAAATTACTTGCAGTTAATCCCTAATCCAACCCAGGTAATGATTTTCCTCTTCAAAAAGTCCAAACAGTTTATTATCATCTGTAGTGGAGTTAAGACAGCAAGCCTTAGCATCCTAACAGTTTTAAATTGTTCTGAATTGCAGTGTTTCAAATTTCACCTGTCTGGGATGTACAACCCCACCACACACACACACACACACACACACACACACACACACACACTGAGAGGGGAAAAAAAGAAACTGAGAAAGCAATTTTAGAGGAAAGTCAAATATATAAACCACCACAAAACAATCAGGTTTTAGTCATGCAGGTTTGAACCAACACTCAACACTGAATAGTGAGTGTTGGAGCAGGCAAGCAGGGAACCATATAGTAGATTTATCTCAAGTGGTGAGGTTAATATAGTTTGTGTGTGTGTGCATGTGTCTGTGTGTGTGTGTGTGTGTGTGTGTGTGTTTGGGAGAGGGAGGGGGACGGGAGGCAGTATGGTGTGTAACTGCAATAAATCAGTGGTTATGTGGTGATAGCACCAAAATGGAATTGTGCCACTGATTCGGCTTTGTATGTGTGTGTGTGTGTGTGTGTGTGTGTGTGTGTGTGTGTGTGTGTGTGTGTGTTGTGTAAGAGCAATAGAGTACAAGCTACGAGCCTTGTTGGTGAGCTTCATTAGATCGCAAAGGTGTGAAGGAGGAAAACGAGGTCCTGGTGTTCATGCAGGTGATCTGAATACAAATGACGCCCTCTCTCTCTCTCTCTCTCTCTCTCTCACTCACTCACTCACTTACTCACACACAAATAAAAACACACATTCCAACAGTCAATTTAATGAACATTATGGTGTGAGCAATATTTGGGAGCCAGTTTTATCATTTTGTTGTGCAGGTCCTATCTTCTCCTCAGATGGATGGATGGGATTGATAAGCCAGAGGATCAGATGTTGTGATTGGACCAGCAGCCGCTGCAGCAAATCAATCCCGGAGAGCATCACGCTGCCTGATGGACCGTCCAGCTGCAGGCCAAGGCCACCCAGTCTCAGCAGCACCCACATTTCTTTGACCAGAGACACCTTTTTTCTCCCCTGGGGAAATAAATCCTCCACTGGGCAGCAGGAGATGCTGAGTGACTGTCATTAAGAATCTGTGTTATTTCAGAGGGCTGAGCGGTCAGAGTGTGTGGACATAAATAACTCCCTGCTACAGTCAGAAACTAAAGCACAAAGACCTTTGATGTTGTCAAGATGCAAAAATAATCTTTTGCCTTGTTACCTCAAATCACAAAAAAGGAATCAGAGTAATGCTTTGATAAATGCTGGATGGTTGCTGCACATAAAACAGCAGGAAAACATTTTAGCCCTCGTATTGTAACAAGACAGCAGGACCATTACAATAATAAGAGATATGCAAATGAACAAGGAGGCCACTGTTGAGTCATTACCTCAGTAACACAGCCACTCCAGAGGTAGCTGCAGGAATAGACATTATGATGGTTTTTTCATGCACATTAAACAACTCTGATCAACAAACAGCAAAGAATTACATAAATAAATCAATAGTTTTGTCATTATTGTGCAATGAGAATGGGTTGCTCTTTTACTAGCCTGTTTATAAGCAGGTTAAAACAAAACAAAACAAACAACCCTAATCAGAATCAGAAATACTTTATTGATCCCAGAGGGGAAATTGGGTCCGGTGCAGCAGCTCAGATTTTAAAGAGAAGAATATATTTTATGCATGAGTGAAATTATAAGAGATAGACAAAGAAAAATACGGGTATTTGACATCTGACAGGCTGTTTGAGCACATGTGGGCTCGTCACACAGATGGACATGTCCTCCAGCTGTGCAGGCCTGTGCACCATCAAGTCCGTGCTCTGCAGCCCGGCCCTGCGCTGTGCACGCTGCGCCCCCTAGCGACCAGCACACAATAACACAACAACAAAGAGAGGAAACATGGCGGCGCCCATGAAGCGCTCGCTCTGACAGTTACCAGTAAAGAAACTCTGAGGAGCGGTCAACACTAAAGGTAAGAAGAGAGAGACTTGTTTCAGCGTAATGCCACGACATTTTGTCTCCTCGGTGTCGACCTGCTCACTCCCCAGGCGCCACGCACACCTTGACCTTTTCAAAAATCACCCACCATGTCCGTGTGTTTGGCAGCCGAGCTTCACTTTCACTTGTTCTCGCTTAGTGTCCGTGTCCCTTCACCTGCCCACTTTAACTGTTATTGTTTTAGTTGTTTGTACTTAGTGTTGAGCCACAAAGATATAAAAAAGAAGAATGTACAGTTAGATCCATAAGTAGCTATTTGGACAGTGACACAATATTCATAATTTTGCCCTTGTACACCACAGTGGATTTGAAATGGAGTAATCAAGACAGGATTGAAGTGCAGACTTTCAGCTTTAATTTAAGGGGTTGAACAAAAAAAAAAAAAAAAGGCAGTAACCTTTTAGGAATTACAGCCAGTTTTATACATTGTCACCCCATTTTCAGAGGCTCAAAACTCATTGAACAAACTATACATAACTGGAATTATAAGGATTATATTTGATATTTGGAGGAAAATCCTTTGCAGTCTATGACTGCCTGAGGTCTGGAGCCCATGGACGACATCACCAAATTTTGAGTTTCCTCCCTTGAGACGCTCTGCCAAGCCTTTACTGCAGCTGCCTTCAGCTGCTGCTTGTTTGTGGGTCATTCTGCCTTCAGTTTGGTCTTCAGCAAGTGAAAAGCAGCTCAGCTGGGTTGAGGTCTGGGGACGGACTTGACCAGTTGAAGAATGTTTCACTTCTTTGCTTTCAGTAACTCTTGGGTTGGTTGCGCAGTGTGTTTTGGGTCATTGTCCATCTGCACTGTGAAGCACCGTCCTATCAGTTTGGTGGCATTTGGCTGAATCTGAGCAGACAGTACAGCCTTATAAACATCAACCTTATATCATCCTGCTACTTCCATCAGCAGTCACATCATCAATAAACACCAGTGACCCAGTTCCACTGGCAGCCATACTTGCCCATGCCATAACACTGCCTGCACCATGCTGGACAGATGATGAGCTCTGCTTTGGGTCAGGAGCTGTTCCTTTCATTCTCCACACTTTTCTCCTCCTATCATTCTGGTACAAGCTCATCTTCGTTTCATCTGTCCAAAGAACCTTGTTCCAGAATCGGACAGGCTTTTTTCTTTTTTTTTTTAATAAAGTCTAATCTGGCTTTCCTGTTCTTGAGTGACACCAGTGGTTTGCACCTCACTGTTTACCCTCTGTATTTATTTTCTGCCTCCTCCAGAGTGTTTTTGGCTTCCCTAGACGTTGTGAATGGGTTTTTCTTTACCAGGGAAAGAATTCTTAAGTCATCCACTTTAGATGTCCTCTGTGGTCTTCCAGGCCTTTTGGAGTTGCTGATCTTACCAGTGCATTCCTTCTGTTTCAGGATATACCAAACCATTGATTTGGCTACGCCTAAAGTTGTTGCTCTCTGTCTGATAGATGTTGTTGTTGTTGTTGTTTCCGCTTTTTGAGCCTTGTGTTGGTCTCCTTCACCTGCATAGACACCTCTCTGGATTGCATGTTGGGGGTTCTGATAAACAGATAGCAAATGCAAAAGCAAATACTGATAATGAACTCCAGACCTGGTAAGGCTCCCAGATCCTCCTAAGTAATGAGGGTCTTTCTCTTACACGGTACAGGATCTCCTCTGGAGTACAGTATGATGTCAGTCACATTAGGATGGGGTGGAATATTTCTCTCTATAATTTATGAGGTGATTTAATAATATCTTTCCAAAACTCTGTAATGTTTGGGCAGTGCCAGATCATATGTATAAGATCTGCATTTATAACTTTTCCATTTGATGAATATATGCAGCTTAACAGGTGTGTAGTATGTTCTGTGCAAAATATTGAACTGAATCAGTCTGTGTTTGGTGGAGATTAAAAACGTTTGTGCCAGTCAGCATCATCATATGAGCAATTTAAATCCAAGTGCCTTTTATGTTTTGTAGGAGGTCTTTCATATTCTGGACTATTATTGTTGAGAATCATTTTTGCATTTTAGACCATAAAATATGATTCTATAACAACACGGCAACACAGTAGTTTAATTGTGATGTTTGTATATCGATGTTTACTGCATTTATAGTCAACCATAGGGTTGGAATGATTTTGTAACAAGACCAAAAAAACAAACCGTGATGCTCCAGTCTTTTTTATTATTTTATTTTATTTTTTACATTGAACACATTTGAAGTGTAGAACATGCATCTCTGCTTTTGATTCATAACAGGCTACCAGGCATAATAACCCACATTTCCACAAGTCATATGAAGGCATTCTGTTGCTATGTTGTGCAACATTTGCAAAACAATGGCAAAAGCCCCAATTAAATTATGTGCATTAAAGTCGTGGCGTACAATTAAATTAAAATGAAATAAATGTAATTTTGAATCCGTGCCATACTGTTATAAACCAGAAACGGAGGTACAAACCAAACCATAAAAATGCGAACCATCACACACTCAGAAGCTCTATAAAATGTTTCATGTTGTAGTTTGAGTCCATAGAGGCCAAGTAAGGACACATATCAGTGCTGTGGTGCAGTCCCCTAGTGCAGTGCTGTGGTCTCCCCTGCAGGAGGCGTGATGTCCAGGCTGGCGGTGGTGTGTGGCGGCTCCAGGGGCATTGGACAGGCTGTGTGTCGCCTGCTGGCACAGAGAGGCTGCAGGCTGGCTGTCGTGTCCAGGAACAAAGACGCTGCCCGGGCCACTGCAGCATCTCTGAGCGGAGGTGGGATACTGTGCTAAGCACCAATGTCAAAAAAATCCCATATGTAATGTATTTTTGTAGTATTGCACAAATACAAAATGATTTTAAGTGTACTTTATTTTATGAGATCACTGAGGAATGATTGCAGAAATGATAGTTGACAGGGTTGTGTGCGTTTCTTTATGTTGCACAACAAATTGCCTCATTGAAGGAAGCGTATTGTAATCTCATTAAATCGAGAATGCATACTGCGCTGTAAAATCACTCTTTTTATTCTTTATTTCTCTCTCTGTCCAGTTAAGTCCTTTTTTTATTTCTTGTTTCTTCACTAATGCAAGAACCACAAAGTTTGGGCAAAGTAAAGGTATCAGAGTTGCAACTTTTGTTTTCCTTTATGTTCCTTCCTTTCAGAAAGTAGTCAAAGAGAAACATCTAGAATTTGAAAGCAACAGCATATCCTCTAGCAGCTGACGTTCCTATAATTTCCCTATCAAGAGGATTTGCTCACACACAGACGCACGCAGAGCGATTGATCTTCTGCTTATCTCACCACAGTGAAAATGAAATGTAGACCTACCTGTGGCCGGTTGCGTTCTTGTCATTGTTTACTTCTCTGTTCTGTAGCTGAACATGTGGCTTTTAGCTGCGACGTCTCCAAAGAGACAGACGTGCAGAGGACGTTTGAGACGATTCAGAAGACGTGTGGAAACATCTCTTACCTTGTGAACGCAGCCGGCACCAACAGGTGAGCGACACCTCCGCTGGGATGCGCTCTATTCGAAAGTGCCTGTGTGGATATATTGTGAAGCTGACTGTGTGTGTGTGTGTGTGTGTGTGTGCGTGTGCGTGCTCAGGGATGGCCTGCTGTTGAGGACAAAGCCAGAGGACATGGTGGATCTGCTTCACACCAACTTGCTGGGCACCATGTTCACCTGCAAGGCAGCACTACGGAGCATGCTGCAAACACAGGGAGCCGCCATTGTCAACATAGGTACTGTGTATGTGCTGGACTGTTAAAGGAACAGTTCACCCAAAATACAAAGAAAGTATTTTTGCACGTACCTCCAGTAGGTACAAACTAGAGGAGGTTAGATGCATTTTAGCAGTCTTCCTTGTCAAGATATAGTTCCTAAAGAAACTCATCATGGATTATGTTGCGTATCCATGTCACTGTTTTTTGAAATAGCTGTTATTGTTGAATTTTTAACATGTAATTTTGAATGTTTTGAGCTACACAAAAGAATACCCATACAGGAAAACTGCACAAGACTAGTAACCTCACCAGATAATACAGAAAGTATCTTTGTAGATAGATTGCACCATAGATAGATAGATTGTTTTAATTTTTTTTTGGGTGAACTCGTCCTTAAATGTATGACCTGAATCCCATGGCCTGTATGACCTGAATAGTGTTATGTTTTCAGTATGGCCACCAGAGGGTGGTGCATATCACTTTGACTTTCTTAAAAACTCAGTTGTGTTTTTAAAGGACATATGACATAGGGCTTCAAATTGTGTCTACAATATGTTTTCTCGTTTTAAACATTTTTCTCATTCCTGGTAAGCAGCCTAGATATGGATTGTTTTTTGATCTCAATAAGTTACACATTACTTACAACACCATCAGCCTATGTGAAACCCAAAGCTCCTTATGTTTGTTAAATGAAAGGAAAAAAAAACATAATTTTACATTAAGTCTATGGCCCTAGGTGTTCAGTCTCTCTTGATGATTTTTTTCACCTTTATCAACACCTCCCTGATATGCTGTGTTCAAGGTGAGGTATTTGTGTCCTGTTTGTAGGTTCTGTTGTGGGCCTGAAAGGGAATGCCGGCCAGTGTGTCTACAGCGCCAGTAAGGCCGGTCTAGAGGGCTTCACACGCTCGCTGGCTAAAGAGGTGGCTTCACGCAACGTCAGGGTCAACCTGCTGGCTCCAGGTACCGCTGCACCCTTCACCCGGCTTCCCATCTCCCTCTCCGCTCCCCATCCCGTTTCCCTCAGCATCTGCCCAAACCCTCTTTCCCCATGCCACATTAATTGCTCTGTCCTGTCCCACTTCCTGTCCCTGTCCTCCACTGCCCACAGGTTTCATCCGTACCGATATGACCGCAGGGCTGAGAGAGAACGAAGCGGCGCGCTCCATCCCCCTTGGCAGGTTCGGGGAGCCGGACGAAGTAGCCCAGGCTGTCCTCTTCCTTCTGGAGTCTCCCTACATCACCGGACAGGTGCTGGTGGTGGATGGAGGACTGCAGCTCGCAATGTAGAGAGCGAGGCCATCCTGTGGAGCTCCTCACTGTCTGACCACACAAAACAGCATCAGCAGGGCAGGCGAATGACTCACCCCGCCCGTTACAGAATATTGTACGTCTCGTTATAGGAATAGAAGCTGGAGGTCTGTTTCAACACGATACTCGAGGCCAGAGGACATAGTTTGGCTCGGGATGAACACGATCGCTCCTTTTTACTCATGTATCATTGTGGAGCAGCATTACCAGGCATGTAACTGATGTGGTTGGACAGCGGGCATGGGTGGTGTATTTTTTGCTAAAGATGAGCTTTGCTTCATAAAACTAAGCGAGCATGTCTGCCTTTGCACTGAGTGAGTCTTTGTGACTGATGTTGAATGTGGCTTTGTGGTTGTGTGTAATTCGGAGCCATAGAAATGAAGGAGTTAGCATTGTCAGCATGGACAGGCATATATTTCTATCCTCAACATGAGTTTGCGTGTCAGAGAAAGCCATCTGCTGCTTCTCTGCTCAGTCAACTCGGTGCCGCCGCCTTGCATGGAAAGAGAAACTTTGAACAAGTGTGCGAGTCAAACTTGTAAAATGGCATTGACATGGGAGGTAAAAGAAAAGAGAATCACTGTCATCTTTGCCTGTGTGGCCTCACATCTCTTCGCCCTGTGCTGAGTCACCCTGTCCAGCCACAGTGGGCGTGGCCAATGTGTGTGACAGCCACTCATGACTAACGCTGCCGACTCCAGAGTGTCTAGCCCGCTCCAGACCTTTGTGCCCTGCAGCCTTAACTTTGATCAGCAGATTTAACGCTGTTGTTTTTTCCATGACTGTGAGGCACCCACGGCTGACCAGAGCTCTCGTGTTTCTCTCTCCCCACTTCCCCTGGGAGACCCCCGCACTGCCGGCACGCTGCCTCTCCAGCGGCCTCCCCTGAGCCCACCTCTGGAGGGGCCCAGGAAGAGGAGCCAGGCATGTTGCGCTGCAGCTGGAGGAAATTAGAGGTGGGACGGGGTATTTTTAGCTCTGGGAATGTTTTGCGTGTCTGGTTACAGCTCGGGTACTGCGGGGTGGACGGATGAGGTCGGAGGTGACTGTCATGCTCGGTGATGAGATTTGAAATGCTGTGATTTCTTGTGTTACGTGTCCCGTTCCTCACTGAAATACACTCTTACCCTGTGAGTCTACATCATAACCACAGCCATCAGTGAGGGACTGCATGTGCACCCAGCTCTCCCTGCTGTTTTATGCATACTTGGATCATGATTGTCTAATTTCTATTCAAGTATTGTGTTATATTGTGAACAATGTATCTGACTGATTCACAGCACAGAATATGGTGTTTCCACTGTAACTGATGTTGTTTTAAGGCATTCTGTTAATTCATAAAGTGTCTGATAATCTACAAAACATTTCACCCTGTCTCTGAAGAGTTTATTTTTTATTATCTTTCATAAACTAAAATAATATCAGGAGAACAATCCATATACAGGCATTGTTTGGCATAGAAATTAAGTCATATTTATGTTGCAATGACCACAGTAACTGTCAGCTGATGCAAGCTCTGAACAGACAGAAAAAGATGTCCATTTGGTATAGTATGACAGGTGACAAAGATAGTAGAGATACATGTATACCTTACTTTGCACTTTGCACCAGTTTAGAGTGTTTGCTACCTTTGAATACTGGAAAACAGTCATATATTTATACATCCAAGTAGTTTGGCACTGTCCAAAAATAACATGCACAGAAATTGTGTTTGCATTAAGCCTAAAAGTGATTTAAGGCAGTATATATTTATAACACTTCATGATACAGGAAGGATTATGTTTTATCATTGAACATTTGAGAGAAAAAAAAAGGTTGCTGATATAATTTATGTCAAGTTTGCTGGGAAAAGTAAATAAAATGTAAAGTTTTTTTTTTCTCATACAAAAATAAAACAGACAATCTGCGATGTGTGCGACAAATACGCTGAAAACCTTTCACAGCACCCTCTCTCGAGTGAGAACGTTTCAATTCACACTTCTAAAATAAACCATCAAAGAAAATAAATCACCAAAGTGAGAGCCACCATCACGTAAGTTTCCGAAAAATCATCATCACCACTTCCACCATCATTCACATCCTCCTATCAAATGTTATCTTACCACATAAAGATGACTGTCCATCACAAAACTTGCTGTTTTTCTTGCTTTAAATGACCCTCCTCAGATCCCTCAGTTTACAAAAGTGACTCCTGCGGGAGAGTGACACTGCCTCAGATTCTTTCATCCCAGCTTCCTTTCCTTCTGTTGAACCCACAAAAAAACTGAGGGATCTCATCCCGTTGCAATTTGACCAACATTCATTTTTCCCAAACCTCATTTCTGTTACAAAAGAAAGAAAGAAAAGAAACAATTACTGTATGTAAGGCCCGGCCTTGTGCAATATCTGTAGATAGTGTGCTAATTTATATCCTGATAATGGTGATACAATATGTGGTACCCTGCTCTAACTTATAACAAGACACTGTAGATACCAACACTGTGCTACATAAGCCCAGAGAGACTACACCATAGATGCCCACATAACAGAAGTTAATGATCTGGGTCTTCTCCTTCGTCACTCCATGATACTTCAAATCGTTCGGTCTCTCAGTGAGTCCACATCCGTCTTTCGTCTCGCATATTCCTGCCCTGACTCTTAAGTTGTTAGAGTATCACTAACACTTGCAGTATTACAGTCTGTATAGTTGCAAATGGCACCACTTTAACATGCATATTACTTCTATTTTTTCAATATTAAACCTTCTGTTTTTTTGTTGTTTTTTGTTTTTTGTTTTTTTTTACCTTTACAGACATGAGAGATCTCAGGCACTTAAACAGGCGGCCTCTTGCAAAAACTGGGCCAACCATTCAGTTCATTCATGAAACATGAGAGAGGAGATTTATGAACAGTCAGTTTTCTCATGGACAGGTAAACACTTTGGTGATTTTCCAGGGAGCATGTCCAGTTGATGAAATGAAGCGAAATGAACCAGAGCTGATGGATGCTGCAATTTTGTGGCATGTGTCGTACTATAAAAAAACATGGGACACCGGCCGGGCGGCTGCACCGGCTCTCTCTGCACGTCAACCCTTTGCTATTTGCAGCGCAGTGACAGAATCCCTCAGGTGCAGGAGGTTGTATTCTGTGCCGCCGTAAAGTGTCAGTCTCGGGAGCAGGAGCTGGCGGCGCTGGGGTCAAGGGGGCAAGTTTTCAGGGTTTGGGATGGCATGTGGTACCCCTCCCACCCACCCTGTGGTCTCTACAGGTCATCGCTTTCCACCAGGCCACCGGGCTGCAGCGGGCTGGAGTCGGGGAAGAAGGCCGCCTTCACATCCAGGCCTCTCTCTGTCAGCGCAGCGTAGCGGCTGGTGGAGGGACGCACCTTCTTCGGCTTGGGGAGGTTGGGCTGCTGCCACTGAGCTGAGGACAGAAGTGGAGGGTGGGGGGGTTAAATTTCAAGAAATGAATGCCTGGCATAAAGATAAAAGGACACTAAACTAGTGTTGATTGTTGCAAGTTAAAAATCATATTGCAGTTTGACATACTGCAATTGCAATATGATTCACAATTTTAACGGGAGTAATCATTTTTACATCCTATTTCATTTTCATTGCAAAACTACTGCAATGATGATGTGTTTTTGGCATGTGGCGTGTTTTATTACCTTTTTAGAATATGATTATGGTGATATGATCATTCTGATTTATTGTTCAGCCCTACTTTATGTTAACAGTAAATGTTTTAGAGGCTGAGTGCGTTACTTACTGTGGACATCGAGGCGTGCGGTGCTGGATACAATGCCAGCGTCGTTCTTGGCTGACACGGTGTACCAGCCAGCATCCTCCTTCATGGCGGGCTGGATGATCATACACAGGTACCCACAGTTGTCCTGATGCATGCTGGGAAAGAACATCAATACGTAATTAGGGAGAGTAGATGAAAAAAACACCTGTCACTGTCAGTGTACACATGCTTCGAGCTCAAAAAGTGCATGTGGACAGGTCTTTCTCTTTGTTTTAACCTTACAATGTGTGGAAACTTTCTGGTCCCCACCTTGTTGTCTTTCATAGGAAATATCAAAACACCTGGCATAAATGCAGGCTCAAACAAATATCAGTATTGTTATTCACCTGATCCTGTCTGTGTTGTGAGTGAACGACTCATTCTCCCTCTTCCAGAAGATCTGTGGGTAGGGAACCCCGGTGACGCGGCACTCCAGTCGCACAGGGTAACCCTCAGCAACACTGGTGTTCTGCAGCTTCTCCACAAATGAGGGGGCCTTGTGCATCTCTTTGGCTGGGGAGAGAGAGAGTGTACCTGAGGCTCACTCGGGGTCCTCTCAAATGTTCACATAAGCCGGCTGCTATATGAGCTGTGTGCTTTTTTTGTGCTGCTATATGTGTTAATTTACCTGCAACGATGAGCTCCAGGTTGAAAGAGTTCTGTCCTGCCCGGTTGCTGGCGATGCAGGTGTAGATGCCTGCATCACGGCTAGTCACCGGCTCGATAACCAATGAGTGGACGCCGTTTTCCCTCACCAGCATCTTGTGGGCGGAGTCAGGGCGGATGGTCTGACCGTTCAGCTGCCAGATCAGGTCGGGAGTGGGCAAACCGCTCACCTACAGGTGAAGAAGCACATCATACTGAAATTCACCGAATGAATAAATGCTACTCATGCAGGGAAATGAATGATGCTTTGAATTTGTGCAGTCAGTGTTTGTTTTTGTTTGTAGAAATGAGTGCATAAGCTGCATGTGTTCTTGGGACCAGTGTGTGTGTACTGGCAGCGTGAAGACACCAGTGTTTGGTTAATGTGTCTGTGTTGTGTTTGTCTGGAGGAGTCTGGTCGCCTGCATGCTTTCTCATGGGAACAGACTGGCCTGTGAAAAGACCCGTCTCTCTTTTCATCACCCACAGCCTGCCAGAGAAACTCTATACCTGCTCCTCCCTGTCTCAGGTGGAGCCCACCTGGGAGAGAACACTGGTATGGATATGTATGTGCATGTCTATGTATTTTCATTATGCGCAGATGAACATCATCAGTTAAGTATTCAAAGATGTCAGCAAGGAGAGTAAGTACTGATAAGCAGTTGTGGAAACAGCGCCAATCCACTTCCTGTAGTCGAGACGTTTTTGGCATGGAAAGTTTGGAAAGCCTCAAATGATCTGTAAATATCGTCTATAAATATCACTGACATTAAGCGCTCCAAGACATCGGAGAATCGCTGTTTATTTCTGACAGGAGCGCACACACACACGTAACAAAAATTGCTTTTTATAGTGTGTGAATTTTCGGTCTGGTGCAGTTATGTTTTACGACTGATCTGCAACAGTTTTCAAACAGTCTGTAACCACTGCAGGCTGCGGGGAGGTGTAGTGAAGAAGAAGAGGATGAAGAGAGAAAATGAGGAAGAGCAGTGAGAGGAGTGGAAAGGGAAATAATTGTAGAGACCATGATCCCACTTAATCCCTGAAAAATGACACCAGCGTATCCTCCCTGTCTGCTATGAGCCATTCATAATGCAAGGAAGTGATGAAACCTATCGTCTCCACTTGTTTTTACTTTCTAAAGAAACTGGAATGCATGGGAAGAGAAGTGTTTCTTTGGCAGCGCTGACACAAACCCTCCCTGAAAGCAGCGCAGACACAGAATTAAAGGGTGGATCTGAAATGGGTTTCTCTATTACTATGATTAACATATTCTTCTCGGCGAGAGCATTTTCCAGTCATGTTGCAGTTATTTTAAACCCACGCTTTCATTCCTTTATCAGAAGAGAAGCAGTATGCATAGTGTACTCTCCTAAAATATGAGATTAATGGAAGGCAGCACACAATAACAGCTTAATCTAGCAGAACTGAAGAATAAAGATGGCTAACAGCTTTATCCACAAAAAGGCCTTAAAGTTGGGGCTTTACATATAATAATGTCTTTTTCGTATTACAAGTTCATAACCAAAGATCATACTATTCCAAACCAAGAAAAAAAAAACTATATAATTTGACTTTTCTCCTTTCAAGGTTTAAATACATCCTTCAGAAAGAACCCTTTTGAAACCTATTCATTTTTTAGTTGAAGGCTGGCTAAATGCTCCTCCAAGACTCTCCCATGACTCTGTGCATGAATTTGCTAATGTTGGATGCCAAAGAGTGGAAAGAGGCTATTCATAGACCTGGATGGCTGCATTCATACTCAGGAAAATCACAATTTATTTCGCCACTAGCAGATGCAATCTAAATCCCCTTTGGATCAATAAGATTTTAATCTGTGGCGTATAATTAAATCCAGCGTGAAAACAAAATATTGAAACTGTTTTCCCCTTTAGCAGTCCACGAAACATCCAAACCAAATTACTACAAAAGCGAGAACTGTTTTATGTTGAAATTAAATTCCTGCCATGTTAATTTTTTTCGCCTTTCTTGCTGAGGTTTGAACACAGCCACCAGAGGGCAACAGGATGACTTTCCCTCGCACACGGGAGAAGTTTGTCTCAAGGCTTTCTGACAGAAAACACTTGAGGCTTTCCGACAGAAGCCCATCCTTAATGTCAGCTCTAACCTGAACCTCCTTCCCTGACAGAACCGCTGACAGGAAGCTCTTGAGTCAAACTTTGCCCAGTGCCCATTTGTAACAGGCTGATGCTCTGCCTTTTCCTCTTTGACTGAAGTTGCCAGTCGTCACTCAGGAGTAAAGGGGCACGTCTTTACCTTGCAGTCCATCCGGCAGAGTCGTCCCTCCTGAACGATGAGGTCGCCAGGCGCCTGCAGGAAGTGCGGGCGGAAATGACGCTCCTGGATGTTCTCATTCTCATCGCCGCTGTCTCTAGATCTGGACCTGGGCCTGGGACACAGGGAGAGAGACAGTCACATAATCAGATTTATTCTCAGAATTACTTGATTTATTACGAGCTTTAAGATGTGAAAGACAAATTCTGCCCTCCTTTCACATGGTCATTTCTATATTTCCACTTTCACAGCCTTTGGATGAACTTTTCTCCTGTCCAGGTCTATGCAGCCTTCCTTGGCTCTCTATAGCGGGTCAGGACCCAAAGGTGTTGCCACAGTTCTGCTCTATCACAACAATGACATCACTGCCCCGCCTGCCCCTCCAGTGTTTACACACTACGGCCAGAGGGAGAGAAATAGAGCGGGGGAGACACTGATCACTATCTTTCTATCTCAGATCCTATATGAGGTCTTATCTAATCTAGGCGTGTACATCTACATATCAGATTACAGGTGTTATTGTGTGCTGTGTGGGGTGTCTGCCGTCTGAGTGTCTATCATCCCGTGTGCGATATCTGGGTGTGGATGAATACGCACTGAATATAGAAAACCATTAGAGCAATTTAAAACACAAAACAAAGCAAACAGGTGTTCCCCGTCATAAACGCTGCGTTTTTCATCGCTGAACCGACATGTCTACAAAGGACAAAGTGTGATTCACCACACAAGCAAATAGGCAAATAGCAGTCTGGAGACTTTATATGCTTAAAGGAATACTCCAACGTTTTGGGCAAAATACCCTTTTCCTCACTTAGCCATGATTACACGTTTGCTTTTTTTCTTTTTTGTACAACAAGTAATTTTAGGAGAACTTAGACGGTGAAACTGTAACCGCTAACATGTGTATCCCTCAGTCCCTCAATCCCTCAGAGTTGCTGCAAGGTTTATTTTTTCACTTTGACGGAGCTAGGCTAATGACTCCCATAGACTTCAAGTCTTTATGCTAAGCTAACACAAAATGCTACCCATAGGAACTGAACCACTGGATGTGCACAGGTGAAAATGGTATTGAACATCTTGTCTCAGTCTGAGTGAGTCAGAAAATGGGTATTTTGCCCAAAACGCTGTATTCCTTTAAAATCATCCTGCATTAGAGTAATATATCTGAGCTAGTTTTAAATGCGTGTGCAAGTGTGTACTTGTGTGTGAGTACAGAGGCCATGCAGACGGTGAGGAGCCTGCAAAAACAGATGCAGGCCAGTGACCACCAAGAGAATGTGTCTGCTCTTCCTCCCCACACATTCTCCTGTCAGTCAGCACAGAATTACCTGCGAATGTGTCCAGGTGTGGAGCGTTGGCTGCGCCCCCGCTGGTTCACTGCCTGGACCATCATCCTGCCAGTGCAGCTCACTCTGCCCTGTGAGAGAGAGAGAGAGAGAGAGAGAGAGAGAGATCATGAGGTGCTGACACTCCACCACACCAGAAACAGAAGTCAAACTGGGAGGAGGAAATAAAATGTGAGTGATTCAAGTTGGAGAGAGTGTTGGAAAGCCTGTAGCACATGAACTTTTGGCCCTCATGAAAGTTTTAGTGATTTCCTGTCTCGTTCAACGCCCTCTTCCTCCTTTGGCTGGAGACTGTTATCTTGACACCTACTATTCTCTCACTAATGAGCGCTGACATCTCCTACAGGCTGCCAAAGTGCCGGGATTGGCAAGGAGGTGTGTGACTGTGCACACTGTTTTAAGGAATTGGGCCTAGAATATATAAATTTTACCCAAAAGCAATCTGAATCATAATCACCCTGTATAGACTTGAATGTCTGATGAGAAGGTTTATGAGTTATAATATAAGTTTAAAACCTTTTTCATTAAACATTAAAGGCTACTCAGGGTGTATACGGTACAAAATAGATGCTTTTTGGGTGAAATTTTCCATGAATGCATCATTCTGTGTGTTTCTCAGTGCCCACCTCAGGATTGCTGGCCATGATGGTATAGTTGCCGTCGTCATCCAGTGAGGCTGCAGCGGTGTGAAGACAGCAGGTCCCATCAGGCTCACGGCTGATCCTGTAGTGCTCGCTCCTCTTGGAGATCTGCTTGCCATCCTTAAACCAATAGACCTGCAACATGAGACGAGGCACATGCTGTTACAGCCACATCCAAGCCAAACTTATAATGTAAGAGATTGCTGTTGATATGGTATTTCCAAAGACCTTCACTATCCACACGGTGAACGGGATATATTACATTTCAGTACATTTCAAGTGCCTGCTTGATGAAATATCAAGAATATGGTTTTATTGAGGAAGGGCGTCACGCTTGAAACATGTTGCAACTTAGTAGCTGCCTCACCAAACCGGCTTTGTGTTCATTTCTTGCTTTGAAGTGCTCGTGACTTACGGCACATGTGATTCCAAATAAGTATTTTATTATCGTGCATTATACACTTTCCCAGCAGTTCTATTTTATGAAAAATTAAATGTAAAACCAAAGAATGTTTCTAAAAATAATGCCTTGGCAGTGCTGTGCTCTATCGCTGTGCTTCTGCACCGTTCATCCTGAGGCCTGTCATCGCCTGGTCATTACTGCCGCCCAGAGAGCCGGCCCAGTGTGAGTGCAGAGGTTGTTCAAGCAATAGGCCTCCCCTTATCACAACACACTGTGCATGTATCTCCATTTTCTATCATCAGCATCACACATCAGCAGCTCCCAATCAAGGAAGCAAAGCCATCATAAATGCCATGCAATAACACAACGCAGACTTATTTATGTTATAATAACATTAACAACAGCCACATATACATCATCAGCACAATATTTAGGCATTATATTACTGACACTATGTACTCCATCACTCAGAGTGCTGATGTTTTTTCAGTGAAGTGTGTAAAGTCCCACCTTTGGTTTGGGGTCTCCATTGACCTTGCAGGAGAAGGTGACTGGCATGCCCTCGAAGACTTTGTAATGTTTGAGCTTCTGGTCGAAGAACGGAGCGACCCCTTGGCCGGCAGAGTTCTCGTCATGCTGCACGTCGTCGTCTGACTCCTCCACTGGAGAGCGCTCCAGACGGAACTCAATCTCACTGATCAGACGCTGCTCAAAACTGGACACCTTGTATTCCTGAACAAAAGAGAAAGAGACAGAGAGAGTTTGAGGTAAAGAGAAAGAGAGCGGGTTGAAGGTTAGTGTGAATGATCAGTGCTGATTCCCAGTAATGCGGGTGATCAATAGTCAAACTCACATCAATGCAAAAAGCACAAGGACAAAGGCAAGCTCTTTTTATAGCGTGCAGTGTCTTATTTGTGAATAAACTAGTGCAACTATAAATAAAACAGACGGTCTTATTCCAAATTTCCACACACCCATCAACCTGTCGTCATTTTCACCCAAAGTACCAACTTTCTCTCAGTTTCCCACTTCTCTGCCCAGATCCTAAACACCTCCCAACTCAAACTCAATCAATCTTTCATCACTACAGTTCTGCTGAGGCAAAGGGAACATCTGGAGAGCTGTGAGGTCTCATGACACATTGCACTGATAATGACAGGCCTGAGGCACAGCTGCAGAGGCAGCTCTTATCCTCTAACTCAGTGGCTCTCAATCTCTTTGGCTCGTGACCCCTTAAAAACGAACTGATGCCTACTTGTGGTCCACTTAAAGAATGATCACCTGTTCACCATGATGTTTCATTTTCTTAATTATCAAAGGAGGTGTCACATTTTAAAACTACTCTATACTTCAGAAGAAAACAGAAAAAGAGTAACATATGAAGATATAATGCAACTCCAAAAATGATCTCACAACCCTGTGGGGGATCCCAACCCCCCAGTTTGAGAACCACTGCTAACTCTCTCCTCTGCTTATAGCAATAGCAATTGTTGATGTTATCCGTCTTGATTTATCTAAGAATAATACTTCAATACTGCTGCAGCCTATTCCTATTGCTAATATAGCTATAGGAGTAAGCTGTATTATAAATATCGACCTCACAGCTTTCATACAGCTGCTTACCACACCATTTCTTGTGCCCTTAAAATTTGACAAATGCAGATGCAGAGCAGCATTGCACACTGCATTTCTGTGACAGCAGCGGAGTGCAAAAAATGCAGTATGGGGAAAAAAAATGACACATGCTTGATGACATTTGTGTTTCAGTCAGGCTTGCAAATGCTTCGGTATCTTAACCAGTTTAAACAACACATACTGTAAGACAACCAACACAGACACGTGCAGAGAGCAAACCTTAACCATGCTCCATCAATAGTCTGATTATGTGCAAACACACAACACACAACATATATACTGGCCTCTTCTGACCAAATGGAGATGACTGCCTATGCTGCTGTCTTAAACAGTAAAGCCTGCCGCTGTTAGCCATGAACTACAGTTGGCGTTCAGTGGATGTGGAGCCACAGTGACCACAATCATGAACAAATCCCTTATCATTGTCCTTTTGTTTGCCTTTTGTTCCCATATCAGCTTACTCCCAGGCCTGATCCTGTTATGGTCAAAGTGAGCACATCCAGCATTTTAGTGAGACTTGTGTGTACGCTTACACGGGGAGTGAGCACACACACACACACCCACACAGTGAATGAGAGAGCTTTGAATAACCTTTTGAGGGACAGATTCTCTATCAGGTGACTTCCCTTCCTGTTAGGAGATAGAAGAAAATAAGATAGTAAAGTCCCTGTGTTGTGGTGTAAATTAGTTGCGGGATGTCACTTGGCTCATCATGAACTAGAGAGACAGAGTTTGTATGTGTGTGTGCATTTGTGTGTGTCAGCTCTTACCTGTGTACACACCAGAGAGTTCAACAGCACATGCTAGGAACATTGTCATTGACTCTACAGCAACAACACGCCCTACGCATTTGTCTCACAATGCATCGGCACTGATGCATTCACTCCCAGTCACATTCCCAGGCTGCGGGTGGCGCTTAGAGTCATGCAGTGCTGTAGTGCTCCAGCCAATCAGACCGCTCCCTCATGCCAGCAGCCAGCATCACACTGAGGCAGCACATTGCTATCTTGACCTCTTCTCTCAGTGTGAACAAACCACGTATTCTACTAAAAGCGTGTGACTTTACCTAATCAGTGTTGTGTGTATTATGTGCTCTCTAATCTTGTTATTAAAGGAGAGTACTGGTGTTATTTAGAGTTAGAGCCCATGTGCCTCTAGCTGACTTTCCCTCCAGTCATATTGCAATGCATGCTGTGACTAGTTAGATCTTTTTCAAGCCTCTCTTGCTTTTTGTCATTTCTAAAATACGTCAGTGACGCCTGTTTCTTCCAGTGAGTGCCAGGTGATTGATTGTAAGCAGACTGTTACATAATGTGTGCACTGATATGAAAACACTCAAGTATTTGCTGTGATTATCTAGCTCAGGCAGTATCCAAGTTGTTTTTCAAAATGTGCAAGAACGAATGGCAGCAAATGTCTTGGAGGCTCCGGCTATGCTGACTGTGTGCAGATAGACAACAGCAGAAACAATGCAAAGGAAAGGGGCAACTTAAATAATTGACCCAAAAGTTAAAAAAGATTGGTTTCATCCTATAAACATGTCCTTCGAATGTTTCCTTGCATCTCTTAACAGTCAATATGGTGCAATATTTCACGAATGAAATGCCCCAATATCAAGCGTGGTACACAGATGCCACTTGGCTTACTGGCATTTTTACAGAACAGTTGAGTGGCTTGAAGGGGGACAAATAGATACACGAGCCTTCAAAGTATGTGTTACTCCTCGGCATGTATGCAATAACACTGCGGTTTCTGCCAGGATTTATAAACAGAGCTTTTTATGGTGAGCTCTGGGGGACTTTACAATGTTTATACCCTGCGCTCATAACATGCTCTTCAAAAAGCGTTTCCAAGGGGGAGGAGTGTGGAGCGCGGCAGCCTTGCTTAATGGTATATGAAGGGAAGCCAGTGGTTGTAAGATAAGAATGGTAGTTAACACACTGGCACAGGATCAGCGGCCAAAACCCAACATTACATGTGTTTCAGAGGTGAAATGTATTTATGTCGTACACATGCGATGGCGGGACACCTCAGACTTTTCCATGGCCATGGTTTCAGTCGAGTGAGTTAATGTGAATGTGTGAGTGTGTGATTTTCCTCTCCAGGTGTGTGTATCCTAGTAAAGGCCCGGCGTACCTGTGTGACTGGCTCCTCCTCTGTGTCCTGTGTGTTTAAGACTGTGGCGGCGTTGTCGGCCCCCAGCAGTCTGCGGGCCATCTTCTCCTCATAGGTTAACCTCTGGAAGCAGGGATTAATGGGTCAGCGCGGGTTAGTGTGTGAGTTGCCGAACACACCCATACACACCGTTAACTAAACACTGTATGTAAGCCTTGCGCTAATTAGGGATGGCTGGACAACACATTATGAAGTTTATTAACGAATGCATGAAACAAAAGCTTTAGTTGTCACATGTTCAGAGACACTTTATAGGACAATTTTGGTTTATTTCAGGACTGTACAACTTCTTGTTAATCAGTGTTAATGACGTGTTACTGAACACGCTCATTCTCCAATTGCCTACAAACATAGTCATTTCTATAATAATGAATACACAGAACACACACATACACCCACACATGCACACACACACACAAACACACACACACACACCTGTTGACCATTGCTTATGCGCTCCTCTTTAAAGCGTAGCTTTCTCTCTAAGTCCTGGATGACTGCATCCTTGGATCCCTGGATGTCTGAGTCAGAGGCCAGGCGGGGTGTCCTGGTGACAGAGGACTTCCGGGGGAACGCTCTGCTGGACATGAGCAAAACACCAACATTCCTTAATATTAAGACCCAACAGCTCTCGTCTATGACACACATTTTCCAAAACACGTCACAGCTCCCGACCCCTCTTTCCTCTCTGCCCCCCCCTCTCTCTCATCAACCCTTATCTGCACATGTCCAGCTATAGCATTCCACACCGGGTCTTCTTATCTCTCTCCTCTCCAGCAGGAATGCCAGGGTGAGAGGGGGAGTGCAGGAGTGAGTGAGGGGCTGATGAAATATTACCGGCAAAGAATTAAAGGTGGAACGTCTTTGATGAAGGTAAACAAGCTGAGTGACTTCCTGTCCAGTGGGCAGTCACCAGAGGATAACCCCCAGTTAGCATCATGTCCACAGCAGCAGATATCTATTGGGTAGTTTAGCATGCAGAGCCAAAGTGTGACAGAAAATGACCCATAAGACTCTGATCTGATGTCTTACTTTTTGACAGAGAAGCAGTATGGTAGAATCTGTATATGTGAACCCCCTATAGTGCTTATATGACTTTTGACACACCCTTCCCTCTGAAGTCATCATGCAGATTTTCTTGCCATATAGGGGATAGGATTCTTGCACCTTGACAACACTTTTGTGTCTCTGTGTGTGGGTTTGTGTGAGTTTAAAAGGCCTCTTTCGTCTGTGCTTCTCTGTAAACACACGGCATGAAACTGTAAACATGTCATCTTCCGTCTTGCAGGAGACAGCCAGCCTCT
The DNA here is from genome assembly GCF_902150065.1 of Myripristis murdjan. NCBI lineage: Eukaryota > Metazoa > Chordata > Actinopteri > Holocentriformes > Holocentridae > Myripristis > Myripristis murdjan. The sequence goes on along the minus strand of NC_043983.1, from coordinate 17,598,714 downwards.
GGCTTGCTGTTGTCGCTGCCAACAAGCCTGTCCCTCCCTGATACTGCATATATAGACTGTACCTTGCAACACCTTAAATACATAAATAAATAGCCTGATATGGACTGTGGGAAAGAAGCCTCTGTTATAGTATGAGTTAAGCAGAAGTTAAGCCTATTTAACGCATGTATATTTATTTAAATTTTACTTTTATATTTTATTTCTTGTTTTTACCTATGTTGTTTAGATTTTTTTTTAACTGTTTTAAATTGTTCTTGTGTTTCTAAATATTTTATTTGTTTTATTGTCTGAAATATTTTAATGTTTCTGTTATCTCTTAGATATTATGCTTATGATTTTAAGGTGCCATAGAAATAAAGCTATTATCATAATTATTATTAATATTGTTTGTTGTTGAGGGTACTTACACTGTCCCATTGCCTTTGGGCAGGCCCAGGGCGTTAACTGTTGGACTGCTGGGTGTGGTGGGTGTGGAGGGGGTGGAGGGCAGCACAGATGACAGGAAGCTGGAGGCCGGAGACGGAGGGACGGAGGTGAACGGAGAGGAGATGTCTGAGTGGGCTGGAGACATGAAGCCCGAGGAGATGGGCGGAGGGGGCGGGGGCGGGGGAGGAGGGAAATCTTGGGCGGGGCCTGATGGAGAGGACAGGTTACTGGAGCTGAGGAAGGGCGGAGGCGGAGGAGGGAAGGAGGGAGAACTTGGAGACTCCACGCTGCTTGCCTTAGTGAAGGGCGGCAGGGTGACCCTGTTGAAGGGCTTGTGTGAGGTTGGGGGGGAGAGAGGGGAGGACAGGTTGGAGCCAGAGGAGCCTGAGGATTGGGTGACATAGCCCCCTATGGGCCCGGCCCCTGATGGGCTCTGAGCGGCGATGAACTGCTTAGGCCGGGCGTAGTTGAAGGTGCTGGTCTGCATGGCTGCACTGCTCTCCAGCTCCTGGAAGGAGGGAGGAGGGGGAAGAGGAGGAGAGGGTGGAGCGGGTAGAGGCGCTTCCTGGGGTTGATGCTGCTGTTGCTGTGCTGGAGGAGGGACTTCCTGGCCTTGCTGCTGCTCCTGCTGCTGCTGCCAATTTGCTGCTTCCTGCTGCTCCAAAAGAATTTGGTCCTGCAGCTGCTTCAGCTGGGCCGCGTTCCTGTGAGGGAGAAGATCCATGGGCATCAGTGACAGTTATCACATACAAAATTTATGTCACAGCCATAAAAACAATTAGTACTGCTCTGGACAAAACATGGCTCTACATGGGCCTGGGACAAGCTGAGACAAGCTTATTGCTCAAATCAAAGCAGGGATAACACAGTGGAAGATCACAGGGCTACACAATAAAGACCTACACTGACTCGCTGAGCCACCACTGTGCCCAAGTTTGATTTACGACAAGATCAGATGAGCACCCCACAGAATCAGCAGTGGCTTTTACACAGCCTCTCCTCCTGCACCAATCAGCACGTCCTGCACATACCCTCGTGCTAACGCTCAACATCCTCTCTACTATGCTGCTGGAGGGGGGAGATAACTCTGCTACAAAGTAACAGACACATTGTAAAAATGTTAAGAAAGCATGAGGCTGTGTTCAATTTAAGCATGACACAATAGCTTGCTCTGTGTCCAACTGTAGTCAGAACAGAACTGCCAGATTTGTTGGATTCCAGATGTCAGCCTATTCGCTGGAGACTTAAAATGCCAATCAGAGCGTCAAAGCATCCCCATCGGGCAGAAACACGGTGCATTGTGAAGATATTTGTTGGAAACACAAAAGGGTTGCAGGATGACATCAGTACATGGTCGTCAGTACACATGTTTTGAACAGGAGCCAAAGTGTTTTTTTCTCTGCTCTGGAGGTGACACCCGGTCAGGCTTGACATTAAACCCCCTAATGTCAGAGGCGACTGCAGGGTGTGGTTAGTCCAGCAGACCAGTGCAGGGGTATGTACTCAAATTGTGTGTGTGTAAGTGTGTGTGTGTGTTCTGGGAAGGAAACCACTGCACCAACAGCAGGGACTGATAGGCTATCAGCCTCAAGCCTTTAACAAAGACTTGTTAAAAGGCCAGCCTGTCGACAACACATCAAGAATGGCAAATAAATTAGGATAGAGGTGGAAGAACAGGGAAAACAAATTTCTCCTACAATACAAGCATAAGTGAATTATCAAACAGGTGCCATGGACCAAGCATCCCTTGGAGTGTACTAATATTGGTAAAATTACAAAGTAAATAAGCATATTTTGAGCGATCACTTCTCTGTTAGTAATTTAGACTTAAAACCCTCATCAGTGGCAAATCGGCAAAGGTGAAATCTTGAGAAATGGATTTGTAGGGTTGGTGCAATATGGCAGATGTAGACGTTCCTGGTGTGATAGGGAACATGCATGATTTGAAGATGTGAATTTTAAAAAAACAAAACATAAAACCCAGATAAACACTTATATTGTTTAACAAGTCACTGGGACACAGTGCTACAGTAATTTCATGATGCTGGTAAGGTGTTGTTTTTGCCCCCTTTAGGACCTATAACGTGCTTCGGGAGACTGGGATCACAGCTATTGCTTGCACTCATGACCATACCCTGATGGAGTGTAAATCACAGAAGCAAATTTAAGACGCAATGTTGTTCCATCTGCGATATGGGGAAAGTCAACGACAACCTGGAGTTGTGGCTCACAGCGTTTAAAGTGTACTGTGATGATACAATAACACAAAACACAGCAATGGGTCCTGATGATGAAATATTGTATTTTTTTCAGAGGTGTGGCTCTCCAGTCTCTCTCTGACTTGGCTGATTCATCGTGTTGTCACCTCGGCGTGGGACGCAGTGAGCTGCAGGGCCATTCGATTCAACCACGGACACAAATCTTATGTCTGCTGTTCCCCTTTTCAGGCAGCACATTGAAACAAACTTTACATGCACCAGGAGGGTTTTAAAGAGAACTAACTTTGGGAACCAGAAAACACGAGTGAACTTGTGGGAGCCGTGCTCGAGGAGGAGGACAAGGGTCTCTGGGAAAGGCAGCAGTTATAAACCTCCGGCAGTTGTGTCGATGTGCATATGAGACTGATGAGTCCCTCTCAGGCAGCCTGTGCTGAATATACTGCACATCCCAGTGGTGTGTGTTGTCAGGAGTCCGCCAAGGCCAAGTTCACTAGCCTAAATCTTTTCCAGATGTTGAATAATCAGCAGAGTTTTTCTACTATTCTTTGTGTATGAGAATGCAGAGGAAAACCCCTTCTTGCTCTCTCTATAGGCTTTTGCAGAAATCAAACAAAGCGAGTGAGCATTTGACAAAACGGACAGCTCATCCATAGTGAAATGAACCTACTGCATCAGCCAAGAGCAGTCTGTCCTGGCCAGTTATTTTCTGCCACATCGGTCACATGCCCCCCTTCCCAGGAGACTCCACATGCCCAAATAAATACTCATTAATTCAATAGCGTCCAATGCAATCAGTCCAACCTGTCACAACCTGGTGCTTTCCTTACAGGATTCACTGATCACAGGAGAGCATTAACCACAATCTAGCCTATTCTTTTTTGTTTTCCCAGAAGCGCCCTCTGCTTTGCATACATTTTCCTTTACATTCCCTGAAGGTCTCCTTTTCAGGCCTCCACCAAAAGAGTGCTTTTACAGGAATAGTTTGGCAGCTTCTGAGGCTTGCAGTCCTCTGTAGCGGTTTGATTCCTTTTTTGGCTGTGTTCTCAGCGCGTCAGGCAGAAGCACCCTGCCCGCCTGCTCAAGCAGAGGGGAAACACACTTAATTTCCTCAGCGCCTCTTCTCTCTCTCCCCAGCAGACCCCTTTACTGCTTTGGTATGAAAGAACTTGAAGACCTTTAAAAACTCTGCCCGCATGCCTGTGCTTTTAATACCCTCTGAAATAGAGTATCACATTGTACAAAGTTGGCTAAATTTATCCCAAGAGAAGCCAAACGGGTTTTTTTTTCTTTCTTTCTCTATGAAAATCTCCTGAGTGTGTATGAGCAGGAGGCAGTGTGGATGTTAGACAGCTGTAACTGACATCACCTCCTTGCCTTAAAAGGTGTTCTTTTCTTTCTATATAAAGCAGCAGCTTCCAAACAAACACCTTCATTCATTACAAAGCCAAACTGTTCTGCAGACCTCTGCCTCTGCTCAACTCTCTCCCAGTATGGTCAATCAATTCCTGATTCAAAATGTGGCACTGTATTCATGCTTTCGTATTCTCACAGGATCCGGTCGGTTCATCTATCCACATTACAACGGGCTGACATTTAATTCAACCTCCTCAACTCTGCCAATCTTGTCGGCATCATTACAACAAATGCATTCTGCTTTGTTCAAACCCACAGAACTTTATTTTAAATTCTGGTGGGGATCCCAAGATTTCCAAAGATACCAGATGTGTGCTGTTGAATTGCAGGGAAATGTGCATAACATTACGCACAAGACATCTACTGTAGATATTTTCTGTTTAGTGTAATGGTGCAGCCACAAAACAATGAAATCTTGGGTTTCAAAATTTCACTCAGTATATGTGTAATGTATCTTCAATAAGCTGCTGCATCCGGCAGATCCAACAGAACATGTATGTGATATTGTTGTACAACATGGAAAAACAATATATAATTTTTTTTTTTTTTTTTTTATCTTGAAGCTACTTAAGTGAAAATTTAAGGGAGTTTAACAGCATCAAACTCAAGGATTCTAATTTTGTCAGATTATATCTTTACTCTGATCACTGCACATTTGGTATGTGTTTGACTTCAGGTTGTATAATTTGCAGCTGTATGAATAGTTTTATTGCCCACTTATAGATCTGCATCCAGCAGGGGACAGAGCCATCTAGACTCTGTGACCCTGCAGAAGCAAAGCCTCCAGCTCGGATCGTCCAGACCACTCTGACCACAAAGAGCTGGACGGGGTTGCTGTACACACAATCTGTCTTAGTTTCCCATTCCAGCTGTCTCTACTGTCTCTGTGCGGCACTGCAGTTTCTACTCGGATGCATCTGTAAGAGAAACGTACCCTGCATAAACCCGACCCATGCTCCGTGAAAATGACTGTTAAAGTTTTACAAAAGGGCTCAGGAAGTAGAGCAGATTGGGTTTCTGGTCTTTTTGGGCCTCCATCACTCACTCTTTCTTCTGTCTCTGTGGCGGCGGCGCAGGGCTGACTCGAGAGGGAACTGTTCTCCTGTCGCCATGCCAACAGCGCTGTGTTTTGCTGTTCAGTTCAGAGCCAACTGGCCCACAGAGCTCTCGGCCTCGGTGAGCGAAAAAGCTCCAGTTCCTCTGTCATTCCAACTGTAACACTACATTACTCTACGTCTCTCTCTCTCTCTCTCTCTCTCTCTCTCTCTCCATTTGGTGGTATAAATAGGACAACTAGTTAAAAGCTGCGTTTTACTTTCTCATCCTGAAAAATACTTTGTCTTGGGCCGGTTCCTGTCTGTAAATTCTTTAACAGGGGGAAAAAAATCAAATTGACCGTCAAAATTACTGAGTGTAAAAATGCAAAGTGGAATCTGGTGCGCAGAGACTTTGCCCTTCCAGTTCCTACATGGAAACATTACTGGCATCAGTGAGCTTAACGGACTGTAAATTATTCGGAGGTGTCTTATTGGGTCCCCCCACCTTTTTTTTTTTTTCTTTTTCCCACCCGCTTCCAGATGCAGTGGAGTGTTCACCAGCAGCCTCAGTTCCCTGCACTCCAGTCATCCTGCTTTAATCAATGCAGACTTTAATCAACACAAAGAAAAATATAGCTGTGTTTACTCGGCACTGCTTGTTTGTGCTTCCTGGACAACAACAACCTGGGGTGCGTGAGAAACCCACGTATTGTTAGAGCGCCTGACACACCACAAAAAAGCTGGGAGCCATTCACAGGTTTAACTGCTGCCTCTGTTTGGGCTCAGGAGATGATCTTGCAAGGCCTGCAACGAGCTGAAGAGAGAGACTAAGATTATGTTTTACGGGAATCTGCCAGCTGATGACAGGAAGCGAGCGAGGGAGGACAGGAAGTTGTTGAGGGTAAATAGCCAGTAATGAGAACAGTCCTGTAAACAACAACACGAGGGGAACTTCCTGCAGTAGCTGCGGCTGTGCATGTGTCTCCTTTAAAAGTCTGCAAGCTTTTATAAAGACAAAAGACGGATAATACAAGCTATTTGCCGGCCTGTGCGACAAGTGCAACCAGGAAGAGCTTACAGGACCATACCGGTGATTTTGAATGTTTGGCCCATTTACTACATTTTACATTGCAACAAACCATTTTGCAAATCATGCAGGGTACTAAAGATTTCACAAAATACAATCAGAATCCCTCAATTTTCAAATTTGAATTTTTGGTTGAGACACCCTCCTAATAATGATCTCCTTCTCCGACTAACAAAGTCATCGCCAGTCATAAACAACAAACGAATAATACTCAAATAAACACTATTTTCGAGTGGAGAGACTGTTTCACTCAACTTCAAGTCATCAAAACTTTACATTGCTGCAGCTTTTGGGGCCTAAACTAATGTGGATTGGGGAAAAGATGAGATTAAACATGAAGGATTTACATTTTGTAGATATTACCCTATACATGCAAAACCCTGGTGTGGTCTTTAATGCAGTGGGAAGCGGAAATCATGGGATACGCCTACTTGCAAACTGTATACCTTTTGTATGTTTTTATTACACGGTGCATCTGTTTCTGCATACGCCTGTGGCTTGGTAAAAGTGTGACCTTACCAAGTGTGAGTGATTTATACCCAAACATTCAAACGGAGCTCCGGTATCGCACCTCCAAAACAAACACAGCCTCTGTCACCGCTGTGGAAACCCTGCCTGAGGTGGTTACACAACCGTGCGGCGTGACCCTGCCCGAGCCTCGGACCGGGAGCTTATCACCCTGAGGAATGCAAGGTAAAATCACAGGGGTTGTGGGAAGACGGGAGGCTCCAGCTGTTGCACACGCATGAGGCAGAACAAACGTCTGTCACCTTGTTTACCCCTCTCCAGACGCACACGCCTATCCACAATCACACAAGAGCGGGATACGTATTGTTTCGCTGCGCCTACACACACCTGGTTCACAGCTCCCCTCGCACGCATTCACCTCCGAGGGTTACGTCATCACTACAGTGCGTCAACCTGAACCTGGGTGACACCTTTCATCAGGAACAGATCACGCTGGCTGAACCGACATCTGGCTGATTGACAGACTATGACTCTTCGTCTGTGTGTCTGAGCTGCTGGACAGCGTGACTGGTTATGTGTTGAAAGACTGAAGATGGTTTCTGTGTCACATACTTCCTGCTGTGGGGATCTGAGACACTTGCTCAGAAGAGTGGGACTGAGAAGCGGGACTGACTGTGAGAGTGAGTGAGAGAGAGAGAGAGAGAGAGAGAGAGAGAGAGAGAGAGAGAGAGAGAGAGAGAGAGAGAGAGAGAGAGAGAGAGGGTTGTTTTGATGGTTTCCTAGATTAAAAATGAAAATACCAAGATACCATCAGACATCAGAGTGTTTATAGCTAACATCAACATCAACTTCACACACACACATGCGTGCACACACACACACACACACACACACACACAAACACACACACACAGTGTTATGAAGCTTTGTGATGATAAATACAGTTTGACCGAAGTGCTTGGAGCCCAGGTCAAACACACTAACCTGACTTCAACTAACAAACCCCCCCTACTCTCCCTCTTTCCCTCTCTCTCTCTCTCTCTCTCTCTCTCTCTCTCTCTCTCACTCTCCCCCTCACTTTCCTAACTCCCTCCCGGCTCCCTGCACATTCACGAGACAGAGCAGAGGCTGAAAGGAGCCGTTCCAACTTTCCGAGAGCTTTTCAGCCTAATCCCACAGGCTAGCCGACCCCCAAAACTGGGGTGCCGTAGCAGAAGCCCCTCATGTGATGCAAATACAGTGGGGAGCAGAGGATATTCAATATTGCACAATTAGCAAAGTGTTTCACTTGCTGTCTGCACTCATCCAGCTCTTTACTGTCAGCTGACAGGCTTTCTCTCAGCCTTTGTTCTCTTGACGTCCTGAACATATTGCCAAACCCTTCATGTTTCCCCACCTCTCCTCTCTGGGTACCCCACCCCCCTCCTCTCCTCCTGCTCTCTGGCTCTAATTGCACACACACCACATAAAACAGAACCAGACTGTTTTCCTTTCCCCCCTCTTTTTAAAACATAGCACAGAGCGTTTGTCTTACTCCAACCAGACCTACAGTTCATGGCTGCTCCGATCACCCACTTTCTCCCGGCCTCACTTATTTCTCTTTCACATTTGTTTGCCCCCTCGCTGCATGAAAGCTCTCTGTCCAGGGTGGTATTTCATACAGAGGTGGAGGTGAGGAGGGCACTCGCAATCAGTGAGCCCTCCATCCATCCCTCCCTCTTCACCCCACTCGTCCGCCCTCCCCTCTTTCAGCCCAGTGAGACAGAGAGTGTTTTTCTCTACAGCAAGAATGCTGAAGACATTCTTCTCTGGATTGGAATGGGAAAGACATCGCCATCAAATGGGATTAGCAGCAGGAGCGGAGTGAGAAGAGGAGGAGGAGGAGGAGAGCCAGAGAGACAAAAAAACAAAAAAAGAGAGGCTCAGAAACAGAAGGACTCAGTCAGTGAGCAAGTTAGAGCCGAGCACGCCGCAACCGCTCTCACCTAACAGACTCTATTGTGTTAGCTAATCCATCTGACTCCACAGGCGAGCACTGCAAACAAACCAACCTCATCGCATAAACACAATCGGCTAAGCACCACAGACACAACACCGATGTTAGCCTTTCTCTAAGTCACAGACAGACACTACTGCACTTCTTCCCCTGCGCCTCTCTCTCTCTCTCTCTCCCTCTCTCTCTCTAGAGTCTGAACTCCCCACTTTCCCTGGATCTCTGCAGCAAATGAATGAGTCTGCTCCTCTCTGCTCTACAAAACCCCACATCCACTCTTAAAACACACACTAAATATTAACAAAAAAACAAAAAAATCTTCCCCACTATCATCTATCTTCGTATTTTTACTCCCAAACCCAATTTTAGCTCTTTTCAACATAATGACAAAGTGATTTTGAACTTTTGAACAAGAATGAACATGTGTTTTTCCTCCTCCGCTGACACAGAGAAACATACACAGCTAAACATGCAATAACTATGATTTTTCTTTCTGTCTTGGAGTTAAAAGAGTCTCAGCATAGCATCATTCATTCTACTCTTCATACTTTTCCCCATCATTCCTTCACTTTCACTGCTTGAGATTATGTTAGGCTGAACTAGGCTGTCAGTTTACACAAGTGAGTAATTAAGAGGTTTACCTTCAGTGTTGTGGTGTAGGTGTGTAGCAGCTCAGATATTTCCCTGCAGGAAAGTTAAGTGTGTGTCGCACTGACGGTCTGGCAGGTATGAGCAGCATATATAGAGCAGAGAGCAGCCAGACAGTGACAGACACAGCCTCTCTCTTTGCATGAGTCAGTCTGACTCTGTCTGAGCCCCTCCTCTTCACAATAAGAGCTCCCAGCCTGCCTTAAACCACCCCCTTTCATAATAAGAGCTACTGTACCACGGGCTGCTGACCAAAGAACTTCCCCCTCGGAGTCAGGCACCAAAAATAACAACGGTCAGAGAAAAAGAAAAGAGAGAGTAAGAAAGAAAAAGTGAGAGAAAGAGAGAGAGAGACAAGTATCTCATTACATTACTCTTCCTGTTGTGTTATACTGTTTCCTTAGTGATAGCAAAGAAATTAATCATCAAAAAACTCCTGTTAGTTTAAAGGAGAAATTCAGTCGAAATACCAAAACATATATTTTCCTGTTTAACCACATAATTCGATTTGTCTCTTGCATCTACCCAGTTGCCCTGTCACTGGCAAACTTCTTGTATCTGCCTCTAATTTGTACTTGTTTGGGGTGGACAGATAACAGAGTTTGCCGGTGTTGCTCGGAAGGAAATAGTTCCCCGGAGGGCCGTGGATTATGCCGGGTATCCATGTCATTGTTTTTGGAAAGAGCTGTTGCTATTGAGTTTTTCACATGTACAGTTCTGATGGTTTGAACTCCACAAATGAATATCCATCCAGACCTATTATATTACAGTCGTGAAATGGGAAACAGGGGAGATGGCGGCAGACTGGAAACTTCGCCAAATCACACAGAAGCTATCTGGATGATAGATTGGATTAAGAGGAAGTGGGGAAAATATCTTTTTTCTTATTTTGGGTGAAACCATTCCTTTAACACTACCATGATTATGTATATACCTAAAACCTACCAACCTAAAAAAAAAAAAAAAAAAAAAAAACATTCATATCAATACACATAGTAGATTATCTTGTTAAAACCATTTTTTCAGCCAAGACATTTCTAAAATTATAAAAATATCAGTGGTTCATAATTCATGTTGAATTTGTCCTATTAGACCAAAATGCAAATAAAGACAGTCAGAATTTACGATGTAAAGAAGCTCCAACAGGACGATTTAAAATGTTGATTTTTGTTTTGTTATTGTTAGATTCTTGGTAACACTTTACAACAAGAGTACAACAATTAACGTTAGTTAACGTTAGTTAATGCCATAATGGTTAATTAACTGTTAGTTAATGATTATTATGGCATTTACTAATGTTAATAATATCTACAATAACCCTTAAATAACATATAAATTAATACCTTAACATGAACAGCATTAGTACATGATTCTTAGACACATTAGTTAACCGTTAGTTAACTGTTACTTAATGTTTATTACAACATTAACTAACGTTAATTGTTGTACTCTTATTGTAAAGTGTTACCAGATTCTTTTTATTAGGCTGGAATATAATAACTAGACAAGAGCATCATCAGTAGTGAGTATTTGTTCCATTGACTGTATGATATGTGTGTATAAAACATTATTTGGCCTTGTGACCTTTTTTTCCTCTATCGCTTCATCTCTTCCTAACCTTAGTATGTTTATTTAAACCATTTTTGTAAAATGTCAGAGAGGCTGATACGGCTTAAAAACAAAATTATACACATTTGAAAAGGTGAATGGGGTAAATTTCAACCCCGGGGTAGTTCTAGTGTTTAGGTGGCACAAATGAGATATGACCGCTGCTCAAAAATAAAATCCATCTTCTGTGTACGTCTCAGGGCCACCAGAAACATTACCTGCCCTTCAGAGCAGAGTCACTATTATGTACACGCAACCCAGTGAATAATAATCACAGTTTAATATTTCACTGACAGTGTAGGACCTTTGGAGCCACTTCCACTTGCCACTGGCTGCACAAACAACCCCATCCCATCACCACCACACACTCCTGCTGTCGATTACTGAAATATGTGCATCTCTCAGTTTCCCAATAAGAGAATTTCGCCTTCATTTTTGCGGTGTGAGATAAAACCTTTTCCGGACATTAATCATTTCTATTTTTGTGTGCAATGCCTCTATTTTTAGAGGTGCTCTTTTTTTTTTCCATCACTCCTCTCTGCTGCTGATGTCGTCCAATAGCTGGCGATGAATCATGGCACAATGATGGAAGGTGGGAGGCCGGGGATCTGGTCCAGTTGGGTGTGTGTATATGTAACTGTGTGTGTGCGTGTGCGTGTGTTTATGTATGTGTGTGTTTGTGTTTGTAGGGCAAAGAGCTTTTGGAGCAGGGGCCTCTTCTCCCTAGAGATAAGAGTCATAGTCCATGCTCAGTCAGTGAGTGAATTTCCTCTGCTTTTAGAGTCCATGTCATGGCAGCGGAGTACGTATACATTATGTCGTTATGTCACACACACACACCCTGTGATTAAAATCCACAAGTGGAAGTTGTGTGCTGTTGTTTTGGGGTGTATGGATGTGGGTCTAACAACACGTCCTCTCTATACCACACATGCAACCAGGCACACAGCTCGCACAGTGGACCGGGGTCAGGGTCTAATCACAGGTTGATTGACTTCATCCGGAAACAATGTGATTCCCTGAGTGTGTGTGTGTGTGTGTCACAGTAATACATATTCATCTGTGTGTATACATGTGTTCCTCGGTGTTTAACATACCACAGTGTTCTCTCCTGGGACACACTGCCTGCTTTCTATGAGGGGATCACTCAGGCCTCTCAGTTTCCATGTTGTCAACTCCCAAGCATACACCCTCGCCTGTCTCACTCCCCTCACATCTCTCTTTGCTTCTTTTCATCGCTCTCTCTCTCTCCCTCTCTCTCTCTCTGCTCACCCCTCTTTCTTCCAGCCCCCTCTAAATGTTATGAAGGTCAGCTCAAAGAACTCTCTTCCTTATTTGGAAAGCTTCTCCATTCCATGCAGGTCATTCTAGTCTAGCCGACCAATCCAGTGGTTAGATCGTCTGGTGTCTCAGCCAATCCTGTGTCTCCCATGTCCTTTTAAGGACTGCCCATCTCTGACTCTGGAGGTTGATGTGGAATTATCTGCTTTCCTGCTCTCTGTGGCTCCCTTGTCTCCCATGACTTCTTTTTGCTTTTTCTTCCCTCTCTTGCGCACTATCTTTCTCTCCCCGATGACATCGTTCAAACTCTGCTCAGCTTTCTGCCGCTCTCCATTTGTCTGCACTCAATTTACCCTCAGTGTGCGTTCACTGAGGCAAAGGTATCCATTAAGAGAGCTGATCCAAAGTCAACGTTTTATTTCATTTTTAATTGGGGTTTTTATGATGACAAACCACAGCGCAAGCTCTCGGTGTGTACCTAGCGCCATATGTGGTTCTTTAGCATGCATGTTTCCCCGCTCGCTGTAAAACCACGCGCAACACCTCGACAAGAAAGTGATTGTTAATACTTCATTAGAGAGTTCATGAGTTGCACCTCGTAAACACAAACACACTGCTGAGAGGAAGCTCTGAGTCACAGCGCAGATATGTGACAAAGCCTGGCAGCCAAAGATCCCCACTCTGCTCGCAGCGCACGTATGTACTGGAGACGCTGCTCTACACTGTCTGAACTGAATGCAACAAACTCTTTGACAGCTCAAAATCTTAAGGCCTCGTATATGCAAAGAAAATGGAGTGGAAGCTGAAATAAAGCCACAGCAAGAAGTCAGCACCATATTACCTGCTACTGCTTCAGGGTTCACACTGTAAACATTTTTTTGTTTGCAAGTAAAAGTTGCGTGTGTGACTACATGGGACTGGTGAGCTTGGAAAAAAAAAAAAAAAAGTTTTGTTGCCTTCAGTTTGTGTACTGTTCCCCTGACAACAACCTCACTGGGGGTTAAAGAGGTTTGGACCTACTGCAGAAATAATTTAATCTCAGTGGTATGGTAATTATACCGCCGGAAAGGGGCTGGAAAGGTATGGGGTCAATCCGCATGCAATACATAGCACATTAAGGTAGATTAGGCCCTTCCTCATCTGCATGCCTTGGAAACATATGAGCTCTATACACACATGGCGTCACTTAACCGTCTGCGAGCCTGTTGTTCTAAGCTCCCACATGTTTGTGAATGCTAGCCTTGCATGTGTGTTTGTGTACATGCACCTGATTGAGAGAGAGAGAGAGAGATAGAGAGAGAGAGAGAGAGAGCATGAACATGTGCATTATGCAGTCAGGAACGGGAGTTCCCGGATGCCATGAGTGGTGAGGCACTGCATGTCGGGTCATGACCCCACACCCTGCCATTTTCTGGCAGCGTTTTAACACATAATAGTAACCTCTGATCTGCAGCCCCGGGAAGCTAATTGTTGCACACTGTCTGCGATGTGGTTCCCTCGGAGCCAAAAACCTTTCCACTTCCTCCCTCGACACACACAGATAGAGCTTGACCCCTGCGATCTTTCCCCAGGCAAAATTCTGCCACAGTTGATTCTGATATAAATTCAAAACAGCCAAAACCCTTTATAATCAAGTGCAGGAGCTGCTTACTGTAAAAGTCTTGTTTAAATTCTCTCTCTCTCTCTCTCTCTCTCTCTCTCTCTCTCTCTCTCTCTCTCTCTCACACACACACACACACACACACACACACACACACATACACATTCTCTCTATATCCACTCTACCTCTGCACTGCCAGCCTGCACTGCCCCGTCTGTAACACTTACAATGGTCTCATTTCAGTGTTTTAACCTGTTTATTAACCTTTAGAAAAGTATTATAAGTGCACAGTATTACAGTGTAGGCACTTGATAATAACCTCCCCGATACATAATGTACTTACAACAGTGTAACAACACCATGTCAGTGCACAAACACAGTGTACTGAAGTATTTGCAGTGAGGTGCTCTAATATGTGATGAGATGTTAATTTGCCTACAGAAAATTAAATAAATTCAGCCTAGCATTTCTGTTTAATTTTGTTCCCAAAGTTACTATGGTATGTTCAAGTTGTGATTTATTTTTAGCCAACTAGATGCCTGAAGTTAAGTGAATATTTTCTTACGTCACCTGTTGTTGAAACGAAGGCGGTTCTTGCGCTCCAGTGGTGAAAGCTTACATCCTGTATAATATTTTCACAGTCCTGTCGGTACAGTGTTAATACTGACCTTTACACAAGTCCAGTATTTATGGGTAGTTGGTGTATTGGACTTGAAATGTTCAGCACTTATAAAGCTATAATTTAGCAGAGAACAAATTCACATCAGCAGGATTTGACAAATATGTTCACCGCACGATGCAGTGCTGGGTTGTAGTCAGACTTAACCTCATCAACTCCGCTGTTCCCATAGGTGGGTTCACTGCTGAGCTGTCAAGCTTTGATGAAATCCACAAAACCTAAGTTGGAATTCTAGAGGAGACCCCTAGATTTCCAAAAATACCAAATATGTCTGGCTAAATTAGAGGGAAATGTGTATAAAATGATTCACAAGACATTTAGTTATTTTGGCGCAGCCATAAAACAATGATGATGATGTAGCTGCAATGAAGCACTGCAAGCAGCAGATACAGAATATGTACATGAGGTTGTATTTTCTCACTGAAGTGCCTTAAGGGAATTTTTTAAGAGAAAATCAGTATTCAAGGTGCTAATATAACTGCAGTGAAATGTTATTTTTTGTCTTGTGCATTCTGGTCAATTCACTGGCATACAGTATCAGAAAACACAAACTAAGAGAATAGGAATATCAAACTTCATCTGTAATGCCTTAGGAAATTAGAGTGCACTTATTTTTTGCAACGATGGAATGGCATTAATGTGAAATGTGACACTGCAGTTACAGCCGTGTATTTACACTGTATTATGGCTGTGGTAAAATCCCTAATCCGTTAGACACAATATCCATACTTGGACAGATAATGTCCAATTGAAATGTATTTTACATTTTGCTACATGTAACTCTGAAAGATAACACAGTGAACCCGTTAAGTTTGAAAGTTTTGAGAAACATGATGCCTACTCATGGACATTTCCACCTTAACACTCACTGAGCCACTGTGAGTGGTAAATGGCACATCACTCAGCACCCCTTATGTCAAGCGCTGAAACACTTTTGTATGTACTTCATGTAGTACATTGTGTTTGGACACTTTGAAGTTTTTTTGTGTTGTTACATCATTGTAAATAAGGGTTTAAGGGGGATTTTCAAGACACTTGAATAGGGCCACTTGAATAGGGCATTACTAAACTTGAACCTGAATCACTGCAGGCCCATTTGGGAAACATGATTTTGATTTTTTTTTTTTTTTTTTTTTTTGTGAAAGGGCAAAGTTGAAGTCCAGTTAAGTGCTGATTTGTGGCTGCTTTTCATCATCATTAATCTCAACACAATTTTAACATAGTGAGTAGAAATAAAAGTGGAGATCCTTAAAAAAAAAAAAAAAAAAAAACGTCAGCAGAGGTTTTGCTGAGAGCTCAACCTGAGCACATAAGAAGCATTTTCTGAAATGAAATACGTGCAAGAGAACAATTTCAACTGTCAGAGCTGATTCCTGGTCTTATGAAAGAGAGATTAAGCTATGCAACGGTTGGAAGATAATTGCTGCCTCTGCCAGAGTGCTTGGTGTCTGACGCCCACCCAAACATTATCCTAGACTATAATATGATGTTTTGCCTGTATTATCACAGTCAACAGCATGGTGGTCACACCTTGACATATTTCACTGGCTTGTCAACTTATGACAAGCCAGTGAGCAGCAGTTGTTTTTGGATCTGAGTGAGGTGCTTTCTTGAATTTCGTGCCTGGCACTCTCTACAACTGAAATAATAGCATGATGGCCTTTATGTTATTGGTCGATTTGGGTGTAGTATCTTGACAGCAGGCTTTATCTATGACCTGGGGTGCAGGCAAGTTACCAGAACTGTCAGGAAAATGTCATGGCATGCCATTTTTTGGAGCACAGATACCATTAAAACAAATGCTGGATAGTAAAAATGTGAAAACCCACAAACACATACACTAATAATGTGCTCCTTTTTCCCATACTGGCAAGCATATGCCATAATGCCTTTGAAATGCAAAAAGTTCCTGTGAAATGTCACACCAGGAAAGCATACCTTTATCAGTACAGGAAAGCTGACACTAGATACCACTGCTCCTGACACCTCATCCATCAACACACTTATACACACACACACACACACACACACACACACACACACACACACACAACAAGTTCCAGGTGTTGTGTTGTTAACAGCCCATTGTGATAGAGCTTCACAGATGTACAGAGAAACCCTGAGCGAGCGCTGCACAGAGGGGAGCTCACACTAAATCAGGAGAGAACATTTATTCTCTCCAAAATGGCAGCCCACTGACCTTGCACTGAGATGTTAGCTCTCATCCGTTTGAGTTATGCCCTGTCTCACAGTATTGTGATAGTCCCAAATCCTTCCACATCTTCATTCAGACCTGAGTGCAGAAATGCCACTCTTCAAAGCCCTGCTCGAAACTCACAATCCAACAGGCTGCAGCCCTAAAAGGTTGTTCAACAGCACACCACTTTTGTATAATACTTCAAATACAAACAAAAGCGACTAACCCAAACATTATTATTTCTTTGTGTTCTGGCATCACACTTTGGAAAAAAAAAATGATAGAGATAGTGGGAAAAAGCCTGAATGCCAGTGTTGCATATAGTGGGATACTGCTGCCAATTCACCATCCGTTCTTTATCAGTCTATTTTCTACCATGTGCTGAAAGACACTGTTTACTCTCTCAACACGGAGCTGGTTCTGGTCCAACAAGCCAATCTGAACCGCTCCCCTGAGAGTTTCCTTTGATTCTTTTCCTTGGGCCTGGCACCAGTGCCGGGCATCAAAACCACACGGCAGCCGACCCACCTTTCTCTTCCTTCAGTGCAGACAGACAGCAGGCCTGTTTTCACAGCTCAGGTCTCCTGCAGTGCTCCCAGCCTGCCAAGTCATACAACCACTTCCTCCGTCCCATCAGCTCAATGTTATTAAAGCACAGGCAGAGAATTTGGGCATATTATTCCTGCGATTTAGGACAATTTAATCTAGATTTATGAACATGAACACATCTCTCCAATAGCTATAAACTCCAATGTCAAGATTCTAGTGTATTTCATGCTCATCCATTCTAAATGGTTGATTGTGTTTTTGGGCATTGTAAAAGTCCAGAATGCTTGTTTCTGGGTGCATGGATATATTTTTAGCTCAAAAACTTTATCACTAATACAAAACAGCATTTACGTGGGTGTAAAGCATCACTTAAACAGTCAATGTCATTCGATGTATGGAGCAGCTCCAGAAATAATACTAATCAGAAATGAGAGTCTTGGCACTCAGGGTTCAAGCAGAACAAGATCATTTCCTCACTCAATTAAAAAAAAAAACTCCCTCCAACAGAAACTGATCTCTTTTAAAATTCAGCTTTAACGCACAAGACAGAAGGGTCATAGTTTCCACTCTGTCGCGATTCAATTTATAGCAATTTAACAAAGTGCTCAATTAGAAATCCAATTAATGTTGCTTAAAATCACCACCTGTAAACATTAAATAACAATGAAATAACATATCAGTGGCAGGATGTCCTGGACAACAAACAGGATATGATGAACTCTATGATAAGCTCAGGGGGTTTAGGTCAATAGCGGTCAGCTTGTGTTCCCACATGTCACCTGAGGCAAAGAAATATGACCCTTAGTTAATGGCAGGGCTGCTGTTTTTACTGCATAATTACAGATTGAATTTATAGGGGAGAGGGCAGGAGAGGGCTGGCTTACACCATCCGCATGCTTCACCGTGGGGAGTTGATTGTTTCTGGCAGTGTCCTTAAGTCATTATTTTGGAAAAACTCTCATAAAAGCAGCTTTTACTGTGATCCTGCAACCAGGACATGGAAA
This sequence comes from Myripristis murdjan, assembly GCF_902150065.1. Lineage (NCBI taxonomy): Eukaryota > Metazoa > Chordata > Actinopteri > Holocentriformes > Holocentridae > Myripristis > Myripristis murdjan. The sequence continues at coordinate 17,580,505 of NC_043983.1, read as the reverse complement.
TGCAAAACAATCTGCCACCATGTTAAGATCCTCAGCAAAGTTTGACCGCCACATGGGGCACCACTCATATCACACCACACAGCCGATTCTTTACCTGTCATTTTCTGTCTCCTCCTCTATATTCTCCACTCTGGAAGCACAGAATTAACAAAGCATCAATGTTTATGTCAAGGGTTACACAATGGCCATCGATGGGGAGAATTCAGATATCCAGTACACATGCAGTGCACTGTAGGCTGCACAGAGACAGAGCCAGGCCTAATTGTACCGTAGCCAAGCTCTAACGTGCATGCATCCTGTCACATCTACACAACACTGTCATCCCCTGGTTGTAGAAGAGATACTACAAATGATGTTCTATAACCTGCCAGTCCTAATATTAAAAACCTCTTCAAAAATGCATCGTCTCTCTTCTGTAAGTCTTCCCAAGCGAACAAGAAAACTTTTCCGAAAGAGAGGAAGAGAAGAGAAAAGACGAGAAGGTATACATGCAAGCACTAGTATGAAGGAATACACTTCATCTATTTTTGTCTATACAGCCTGAAGTTGGGTTCGTGATCAGACATGCATCAGGAAGTGCAACACCATGCAGAAGAGGCTTGTGCACTGCAGTCAGCTCCATACACAGGAGCAGTGAAATCGAAGCCATTCAGTGCCCATCCCTCCTTGAATAACACAGACATCCTACCCGATCCCCGTATACCTCACAGAAGGTACTAAGGAGAAAGCAAGGGGCGTGTCCCGGGCTGGACATGCATACTGAGGTCAGACAGGAACAATAGGAGCCATCCAGCAAAAGCCACGCAGATCTGTTTACAGGCACAGACAGACGGCAGCTGGCAGGCCAGCCCTGGCACACACGATGGCACACTGACACCGACATAAAAGCAGTGGAATGCTTTTGTTCTAAAAAAACAGGGCTGGGATTCCCCCTTTAACCCTTTAACAAAGCTGAGACACAATACTATCAGTTCCACCAGGCCACAGTCAGGGCTCCCAGCCTGTCTACGTCGCCTCCCTTGGGGGCTAGCTGACCCTCAGGGCAGAGACACAAGGGCGGTCAGAGGTACTCACAGTTTTGGCTTAGGCTTGGTAGGCAGCGGAGGACCCTCCTTCCCAGGGGATGGAGACAGCTTTCCTGGTGTTGGAGGTGTGTCTGGAGCCTGGGTTGGAGCTGGGAGCTCTGTTGTAGGTTCAGAGTGAAGTGACGATGGAGGTGATGGAGGTGGTAGGGTCTCTTTAGGCAGGCTTGGTGGTGACGGTGGATTTGGGGGTTGGCCATTTTGTATTGAGCCTTTGGCCTTGTCCTTACCCTCCAGTTCTGAGCCCATCTGCACCGGTGGTAAAGCTGACACACTGGGCCATATCTCCATCTCATTAACGTGGAAACCCTCGGCGCTGGGCTGAGGCAGCGTCTTGGGTGGTAGCTCTAAGAGGCTGATCTCTGTGGGTGGGGGAGGAGGTGGGAAGGCTGCGGCATCTTCAAACCCTGAGCCATCACCAGACACACCATTACTGGATGAGTCCTCAGCAGCTGAGGGGGAGCAACAAGGGCAAAGTTTGCCTTATTTTGTTCTTGCCACTGCCTTACTCAGTAGATGAAGGTTAAACACAAGGCTCTATGTGTTGCTAAACTGATCACATACAAAGCAGCAGCTGGGTTCAGTCAGGGTGATGCAATCCCTGTTCATTCAACCTTTCCCTCAACAGTGTGCTGCTGAGTACAGTACTGTACATACACAGATCTGTCAGTGAGAATAAACACTAAGATATTTGCGTCCTTGTACACTCACAAAGAGCTGCTCATCTTCTCAATCCCCCCCACCTTCCTCACTACAGGGCAATAAACAAGACAAAGCTGGTTGTCTCAGAGGAAATACCATATAGCTTTCATAACTCACCTAAAACCGCAGGACCTCCAGTCATGAATGGTGAAGGTCAATGTAATGACCAATTCTTTACTCATTTAGCAGGTTTTACATAAGTGTAGCTAAAGAGGAAATTGAGATATCACCATATGAAACTTGAAACTGAGATATCCACCACTGAACACTTTGTAACAATATATTATTCTCACGCTGCTCTGTGCATCTTATCTCTCTGTAGTCTCCATTCCCTGATACTGTGAAACTGTTTTATCTGTACCTCAACACCATCGTAAATGATGAGCCTTCATCAGTGTTTCCTTTAAGTTGAAATAATGGTTTCAAGATGTTTGAAACCTACTCATAGATGATTAATTCTGCCATAAATTGCTACAGAAGAAACTTAAACCAACCCTCTGATGTTATTATCCTATTTGGGACATAATGAACAACCAAAAATGTTAAAGTTTACTCTGTCAGTAACTGTACATTAACTAGACCCATGTTAAATTGTGAGCACTCTCTCTTGAAAAGTTGGAGTTGGCGTTAAAGGGCAAACCCTTTAACGCCAACTCCAACTGTACAGTGTAATTCCACTGTAAACTCCACTTGGTAACAATATGTTAACCATCACTCTCTTGCCGTGTTGAACACACCTGCGGTGACAGTAAGCTGGGCCATGCTGCTGACAGAGCCGTAGAGATTGTTTGCAGTGCAGCAGAACAGACCTCCGTCCTCTGGAAAGGCCTCAGCTATCACCAGGGTGCAGATCTCCTCTAGAAAACAGTCACCATCAAACACTGTTATTAATGAAACTGCTGTCTACGAGTGTAGAAGTTAGATTTCATCAGTACAGTAGTCTAAAACTGGTCACAGGACAGTGTGTGCATAGTGGAGGAGTAGAACTGCAGGACAAGCTTGAACTTGATGAAGAACCTTGTGAGCCAAGGTGAAATTAAATGACACATTGACTGTCCATTTGTTTTTAATGCGAGGTAAGAGGGACAATTGATGTACATGTTGACGTGTTGATGTTGTGTACACAGTAGCCTGATGATGGATCGATCATGTGGCTTGGTGACTCACTGGCCAGCAGCCAATTAATAGACCAGAGAGAGAGATGGAGAGAAGTGGAGAAACAAAAGACAGATGGATGGCATGGATTTGACTATTCAGGCACACAGAGACAGACAGACAGACAGACAGACAGACACGAACACACACACACACTGAGCCACAGATGTTAAGGAATGTCTGAGTGATTCACAGTGTTTCTGTCAGAGCTTGAAAGCAATACATGAGGTGCCCCCTTAGTCACACCGGCAGGAAAAATTTAAAGGCAAATTAGCGTGTGTGTCACTGTTTATCTGAAATACTGAGAATGTGTGTGTGTTTATGCACGGTGGTTTGTGAGTGACAGTGGATTAGACATCAGACTTTCCCAGGGACTCTCCCTGACTGCCCTAGATATGATGACGAGTGTCTTGTGGGACATGGAGGTTTGGAATTGCGATATTATTGTCGTCATAACCAAGTGACAGGTTTCGGTCGATAATAGAGAGCTCACAGACACGGCTAATAATCCGTGACTAATTCTGATGAACGCTATGACAAGACTGATAGCAGGTAGAAAAAGAGAGTTAGTGTTGTTTATGACAGACTAATGCTACCACAGATTTGGCAGGAAGTGAAGTGACATACCTGGCTCAGCTGCAGATCGAGGCTCTGTTACACAGTACATCATTGGCAGGGGGAAGAGATGACAAATAGAAAATATTAATAGCTAGTCATTTTCTGCCAAACATGATTATGGTCATTCAGAAAATCAAAAATCATTTGGCTACAATGAGCTGTGTGGTCGCTGACAGAGTGTCTCACTTTTCTGGAGGATGCGGAAGTCCGGGGAGTCCTGGATTTCCTCTCCCTGGCGGTACCATTGGACCTGCAGAGGAGGGCTTCCCCGCACCCTGCACTCCAGAACAACCACCTGACCCTCAGATGCCTGGGTGTCCTGCAAGAGCTAAACAGAGGGCAGACCAAAAAAATAAGTAAAAAAAAAAAAAAAAAAAAAAAAAAACAGCAGAGAGTGATGAAGTGAGTGAGTGAGGTAATAGGAATAAAGGGGCAGTGAGTGACAGGGGAACTTAACAAGGAGGTGAGAGGAGTGAAACAGATCTTGAAAAAGGGGTGCAGAATGTGAAGATGGGATGAATGGAGACAGAGACAGAGGAGACAAGGGAGATGGCACACCCAATCTGTTTCTCTGCAGAACAGTGGGGTGCTGTCCAGCCAATGTTGCTCTCAGCTTCTAGTGTTGCAGAGCCAGAGGTAACCATCCATGTAGGGGCCAAGAGAGAAGCCTCCATCAGGACTATGTTGACTCTTCCACTAGTCAACAGGGCCCCAGTCAAATGGATTGGTATATCTATCAGCAAGAGACAATCTATGCTGAGCCTGAGCCTTTCTCCCCTCCATCTTCCTCTCTCTGTAAGCACTCTGGGAAGAGCAGCAGTGGAATGTACATCATGCATCTGACAGTGACAGCATTCGTATCCATGTATGTGTGACTTGGGTGACATAACAAGGATGACCTCATCAGAGGCGAACGTCCTCTTATTGAGATGATTAAAGCCTGAAGCTGGTGGGAGGCGGGTGTGGGTGGGGGTTTGGTTGGCGGGTGGGGGGTGAAGAAAAACAAATGTGTTTTTGTAATGAAGTGGAAAATGATTTAGGGGCTGGCTGGCTGGATGAGAGTGAAACAGACCTGACCCTTGTGGGTTTGGCAGGCCTGTTTGAAGCTTTGCCTCAGCCCATTTCAGCCCTGCCATCACAAGACACATAGCCTGAGGTGGGGGAGAGGTGGGGGTGGAGGTGGGTGGGGGTTAGTGGGTTGTGGGGAGGGGGGTGGGGTGGGTGTTGAACAGTCTGGAAAAGGGGTGTTGTAGAGCTGGAGGTGGAGCTCTCATCAAAGTCAATTTCTGTCTGCCCCCTCCACTGGTGAAAGCCACAGCACTGTTATTACATGGAGACAAAGACTGTGTGCGTCTGTGTGTGTTTGTGTGTATGTGTGTGTGTGTGTGTGTGTGTAAAATGTTTTTCCAAGAATAGGTGAAGGTGTGCGCACGTGTGTAATGTATCTATATATATAACAAATATAATATCTTTCATCCATTTCCTGGATATCCATGTTATGACACTGCTGCAGGGATGACTACCAATGCTTCCATAAGATATTTGCACTCAAAAGATTTTTCATATGCAATCATGATTAATGTGGATATGATGATCAAGCAGATAGAAGCAAATAAGAGCTAGAAGAGTCTAATAAACTCAGAAAACTGCATCCCTTTACTGTAATGCAGCCTTTAAAACCAGGAAAGGACAGCACTTATGCCATACCTAAAATCCCTGACAATATCTAGTCTCATACTGCGATATTGATATGACTTTGACAGACTGCCCAGTCTTTGCATGTGTGTGTGTTTTCAGGCTTACCTTAGTGAATGTAGGAGGTGCTGCAACAGGAGCGTCACCACCGTACAGTGATGAAACCGGGCTCTGCATCTGCGGGACAACAGAAACTCATGTTCTGAACACTGAGAGCAGAATCCGTCCAGAAAAAAAACTGTCTGCTGGAGTTCAACAAATGTAATTTTTCAGCTCTTTAAGCCTATCCTGCTGTGTGTGTATGGTGCTCCTCTGCACTATATGTGTCTTACTCGCTGTGGAGGCTGAGACAGGGACTGGACCAGAGTGGAGCGATGAGGGAGGACATCAGTGGTCTTAGGTGAAGCTGAGCGGATGGTCAGGGACATCGAAGTCATCTTCTTCTGAACGCTAAAATACAGTTACACACTTTAATCTTTTGTCTCGTCTCCTGGCAACGCACAATCAAAAACACTTTTTCCAAAAAAAATAAAAAGGAGGAATTTCTCAACACTGAACGCCTTTAGGGAACATGTCACTTCTGATTCAAAGAAATCAGATGATGTAACTGGGAAAGTGAGAGTCACAAGTCACAAGTGACTCTTATTCATCTCCCTGATCCTCAGAAATTGCCCTGTGTGGAAAGTAAATGTGCAGTATTGGCTGCAAAATATGTCCAGTGTTGTCATACAGTGAGAACAACAAGCTCTGTAGTAAATGTTTTACAGTATCACAGCTACCTATGACCGAGAAGTGGGACTGACTGTGAGAGTGAGTGAGACAGAGAAAGAGTGAGGGAGAGATATATAGAGAGAGAGAGATGGAGAGAGAGAGAGGGAGAGGGAGAGAGAGAGATAGGATAATACAATACCATATCATTATTGGACAAAAGGATATTAAGTTTGAAAAGGTCAGGACAGAGAACATAACCTTTATGATATGCAACAGAGAAAGAGAAAGATAGAGAACAAGAGAAAGAGAGAGAACTGAAGGAGAGTAGAAGGGGGCAAAGGACACTAAGTTTAATGTTTAGACAGATAAGTACAAGGGACAATTTATTCTACATCATATTAACCCGCTGCACCTCTCATTAGCTAAATGGAAGCCTGTGTGGCTGGGTCAGGGTAATGGCTCTTTAAGGGCCTCTTTACAGGCCTGGTTAAATAGGAGCTGATTAGCTGCTGCAGGGCTCGGTTAACTTGTTCCAGGGGGTTTAGGGTTCATAGGGTTCATGGGGTTCACAGGGTCGTGGGGTCAGGGGTCATGCTGAAACACACGTACTGAGGCATGGCTCCTGATCTGGACTTTGACACTGCTCCTTCCCCTTCTGAGTCTGATGATGAAGCGCCTGCAGTGGGACATAAGTGAAAGAAAGCAGGCACTTATGGTAATTCTCAAGCCTTCTGCTGCAGTTTTAGACAGTAACAGTGAACAGCAAACAGAGAACAAGCTAACATTACAAACAGTAAAGATGTCAGCGGCAGATGCTTGTGAAATTTCATGCGGCTATTTAAAGGTAGTACTTAATACAATGGGTTATCACTGTCAAATTAATTGTGGCACTTTGTCACAATTACCAAATGGTTGAGATGACTGAAATTCATGACCACATTTTCCAAGCCCTGCTGTTTCCTGTTGCAAAAAGGATGTGTTTTGTCCTCCCAGCATGTCTCCACCACCTGCCACTGTGACAGAGTCTGAAAGCTTTAGCTCTGTTTGCACAGGAAGAACAGAAGCCCACTTCCTGGTTTGTGCAGTAAAGCAATTCAACGGATGTCCTCCAAAATGTTTTAACCATTGGAGTAAAAATGTAGTGTAGAGGCTGGAAATCCTCTCAGCGATGGTCTTGTTTGTTTTCTCATTGTAACCCTAATGTCTCAGTATTATTGTGGAAATATTTATTTAAATGTTAAAATGCTACACTTTCGTCTCTAATGTGAATGAATAAACCGATGTCAACTGTTTCCCTGCAGACAGCTGTTGTATTTCTGACCTTCGATGTAGACCTCAGCAGAGGTATTGTCTGCTCCAAGACTGTTGGAGGCCACGCAGGTGTAACGTCCCGTGTCGTCCTCAAATGCTTCAGCGATCACCAGTGTATGCAGGTCACCATCCCTCCAGATCTGGATGTCAGGAGAGTTGTGCAGCTCGCGGCCCTCACAGAACCACCTGGACAGACAGATGAGCCATACTTTGTTCACTTAACATGCTGTGTCCATAACTACTGAGCCAAACTCGAGTCAATCTAAAAGGTCAAATTGCTAGCATGGTTGAACCAATACAGCTGTTTTGTTTTGTTTTTTTTGAAGACTGTCCTTCTGGTCAGTTTACAAAAATTTCAAAATTATCCATGTGTCCCTTGTAGATCATTCGCTCAACTGCTCCATAGCAACACTTCAGCAAACAATTTGTGCACTGATTGCCAGAAACTAGCAAAAAAAGTCCGACTTTTTACAGATAAGTAGCTGTTAGTTGCTTTTATTATATGGCCTTATAAATGTAGAATTAATTCTTATTGCCTCCATACAACTAATGTATCCAGGTTTGTGTTGGAATGATATCCAGCGAGCAACCATGTATTTGTCCACTGTGATTTTCAGCTGGACACAGTCTCTCACTGCTCTTCATGTTCACTATCTATGCAAGCAAGAAAAGTACTCTCTAGTGTTGCAAAATAATACTTTCTTTTTGGGTCATATATTGTGTTGATTTTACAAATTCCAGACATAGCTGCACATATTAATTTATGTACAGCTGTTAAAAGAAGTCTTATTTCACAATAGAAAAGACAAGCTTTCATTCAACATAGTGCGTATTGCCAGTGAGAAATTTGAGAGAATTGGACATATGTAGCTCTATATTGGGGAAAGGTTTGTTAATATTATCATATTTCACTGTACCTATAAGACTGACATTGTCTTGTGTTAAAGTAGTTGTTTCACTGCTTGCCAAAAGCTACTAATGGATATTCAAGTACAGGCAGTGGCTTACAATATGAACCGCAGGCAACGGAGGTCATTACTATGATTGATTTCTCTGTTTTATAAAGCCTTGTCTGACAAGCACTGCTTGACAAATACTTGAACTTAAATATACCTTTGCTGAATATGATGGAGTCCTGCCAATCTAACTCACAATTGACACACGTACACATTCAGAGGAGACACATACACCCTCTGGGCATTTCTGAGAAAGTGTTTCCGTACCTGCTGAGTCTCAGCTGCCCTTAGGCAGTGACAAGACGCAGTATTACGGGAAGCGGACACACCCTCGCCGCCCCTCCCCATCCCTCCCTCCAATCAGAGGTCTGTGTGTCTGAGCGGGAGTCTGGCCCAGTACCACCTCCCTGGGGGTCGGCTGGCTGACTCTGGCTTTGTTCCCCACTGTGGGACCCAGGAGGGATGACACAGTCTACAACTCAAGTGGCTTAATCTGTCTCATCTCTCTTCACAGGGTTATGATTAAACCAGACCCCCCGGCATCACACTCCCACATCAGATACTAGGCCCGCCCCCTCCCCTCTCCTACACACACACATGCTCAAGCACTGGCCTCATATCTTATTTTTTTTTTTTTTTTTTAGTTTTTTTTTTTCCTTTTTGTTTTTCTTCTTTTAATCTTTTATTTATGTCTTGCCTCCACTTGAAAATACTTTATGATATATCCTTTAAAGACACCTGCACTCTCACTCTCAAATGCATACACACTCACATATAATCACATATTCTTTGCACACCCTATCAACACCCTATTAAAAAAGAGGGCATATTTGTGCTGTTCACTTCTTAACCCCAGCACTGAAGGGGGGCAGGAGCAGGAATTCAACCAACATCAATGAAACACAGCTGTTCCATCCCACCAGTGCCCGACCTAAGGACATTTCAACTATAAAAATTCCCTACATTCTGCTGCGTGGCCATTACTGGATTTTTTACACTCTGCTGTGTCAGTCAAGCTGCAGGCAAACTACTGTTCCAGAAAGCAATCCATCAGTCTAAACACTCAGACATCACTTCATACTGTAGGGTTTACACCTGATGGCGTGGGTGTGGGACCTATCCAGCTAGAGGAGAGAACCAGACAGGGAAAGTGAATTAATGGCCCTTGTACAAGTACAGGATGGAAATGAATGAGTCAGGCAGGGTGAGACAGGACATATGCACATGATACGCCGTGTCATTAGTGAGACAAATCACACTGAGCAATTCATTAGCAGCAGCGACAGGTGGAGCAGACCAGGGCGTTAGTCATTTTGCTGTTGCACTCTCCACCGCCACCCTCCTTAATGCGAACCTCCCCATACAATAGACTCCAGGCAGTTCCTCTGCCTTATCGCCCGATGAAGTGAAACAACGGAAACTTGGCTGGCTCTGACATGCAGCCAGACGCCGGTATGTTAAACGATAGGGAACAGATCAAGACATGAGAGTAACAAAAGGTTGTTCATGACACGAGCAGGGAAGCCGTTATGTGTCAACTCTGGAGGCTAAGAGTCATCTGCCTCACTCCAAACATCCCAGCAGCTATCGATTCACCACACAGATGACCCAGACAGACAGACAAAACACTGGTGTTCCGGTATAACATGAATTTGCTATATGGCACAGTTTCATGATGCTAGTTAATTTCAAAGGCCAAGTTCTTGGGTGTAGAACTGACAGCACCAGACAACTGAAAGGAAGACAGTAATTGTTTTATCGAAGCAATATGTCTGTGTGGTTTTGAAATTCATTTTTCAGATGAAAGCCAGGCCGAGAGATGGGAAACAACTTGGTTCAGTTATTGCTGGGGCGGCTGGGTATTTGCTTGTCATAAAAAAAATCAGGTTTATTTTTTTGTTAAGACCTGACGGCTTTGTTTTCAGTCACTCGCTGTATTAACCAGAACAGTTCACTTTGGACTTTGGGAGCCATATGCTCCCAGTTTGAAGTGTAGTGCACCATATGTGGACTGCACTATATAAATCCCAATCACTCTAGGAAAAACATTTAGACACTGAGCAGCATCTAGTTAAACACATACAGGAAAACGCTTATTGTAACACATAGCATGATTAAACTAATGAATGCATTACTGTGTTTTTTGCAATGGTGGATGTTAAGAGTGATTGAGTGTATTTCTGTGTATGAGTGTGTGTCTGTGTGTAATTGATTGAACAGAGGCCAGCAAACAGCTGGGAACATGTTTTCCACAGGGTGACCAGTAACTGTCCATAGCCCAAACAAAGAAAGCACTGCATTTCTGTGCAGAACCATATGTGTTCAAAAATGCAAAAGCAGAGTCGTAATTCAAGCACTCATCAGTGGTCTTGCGAGCGGGTCTGTTTTTTTATGATAAGTTTTCAAGTAGTTTTCCATTCTGGTTATGGCACACAGGACAACCAAGGTCTCCTTGCTGAATCCAAAATAAAGTCCTTCTGCTCAGTAGGAGTAAAGCAATGGAAATGTAAATTTGTCTGGGCACAGTTTGATGAAACACAGAGCAGGGCACAGGACTCATCAACTTGCGTTCCACTGAGGGGGAAGTGAACATAAACCAGGAAGCACAAACCATTCCCAACGAGCACAACAATAAAACCCCATATTAATCAACCTTAATCATCTACTATTATGCATAATTACTGAGTAAACTCATTTAGAGACAGACGGTAATGTTTATTTAATCCCCTCTCCATTTCTGAGGAATGTGCTGAACATAGTGCTAGGGCTAAACACCATTTAGTCTTTTCCCCAGCAAAAGAGTGGAGACTTTTTTAAGCCACATGCAGTCTGGTGGCAAAACACAGAGAGGGAGAGAAGGAACTTGGTCATCAATGACTTCTATTGGAGAGGAAGCAGGGCGTGTTAGAATAGCAGTCACTTTGTACTCTGAGAAAATTGACCCAAGGTAGAACTTTTGGCAGAATTTAACTTTACCACCCTTTCCTCTTCATACTGTGCAGCACAATACCATTCAGCTTTCCCTTAGCCCCACGTTCCCTCAGCCCTCTGTTCCCTCAGGCCCATGATCCATCAGCCTTATGTTCCCTCAGTCTTATGCTCCCTCAGCCTTATGTTCCCTCAGCCCCATGTTCCCTAAGCCTTATGTTCCCTCAGCCCCATGTTCCCTTAATCCTATGCTGCTTTAGCCCCATGTTCTGTAGGACCTATTTTCCTTTAGCCTCTGTCTTATGTTCCCTCAGCCCCATGTTCCCTCAGACCTATGTTCCTTTAGCCCCGTGTTCCCTCTGCCTTATGTTCCCTCAGCCCCATGTTCCCGAAGCCTTATGTTCTCTTAATCCTATGCTGCCTTAGCCCATGTTCCCCAAGACCCATATTCCTTTAGCCGTATTTTCCCTCTGCCTTATGTTCCTTCAGCCCCATGTTGCCTCAGGCTGATGTTCCCTCAGCTTTCTGTTCTCTCAGCCTCATGTTCCCTAAGCCTTATGGCCCATCAGTCCTATGTTGCCTAAGCCCCATGTTCCCTCAGACCTATGTACCTTTAGCCCAATGTTTCCCCAGCCTTCTGTTCCCTCAGTCCCATGTTCCCTGTGCCTCATGTGTAGCTGTGGTGCTTTTGATTGACAATTCTACATTTGTCCCCTATCTGCTGTTGTTTGGGCCTAAATTATGATTCACATTGACATTCCTGTGCTAAAAAAAATGTTTTTATTACTGTAATCATCACTTCTAAAAAAGATTTTTTAGTTTTAGATCATAATAATACAATTACATATACAATTACAATGTTTATTTTGATTTCACATTTTCTCTTGGAGTGGTGGCAATTTCCTTGCTGTGATGGCAAACCACTGCTAAATGATTACAGAGAAAACACTGCAGTCACATATATTAAGATAATATTCATTCCAACAAAAAAAATACATTAACTTGTTTTCACGAGTTAGCAAGTAACTGTGACAGCTTAATATCTTCTTGTAACCACTTACAGGGCTGTGAATATAGGTCTGAGGGAACATATGGTTGAGGGTATAATTCCTAATTTAGATGGGAATTCATTTTTTTGGGACTGAGGGAACATTGGGCTAACCCTAATTCCTAAGGGTCTTCATTCCTCTCTCACCCCAAAGCAATCACCCAGACAGTGACTGAACGTCCCATCACCCTCAGCATTAACATCCTAACCAGCCTCCAACCAATTACGTGAATAAATATAGCATGTGAAATAGGGATTATAATGAACTGGATGTAAAACAGTTCAGGCAAATGTGGTATGATATTGACTTGATATCTATTGGAAGAAGCTGTCATTCTCACGGCACTGCCAATGCTAACCTATTCATATGGCAACACATAGAATAAAAAGAGCATTGCTTAAATAAGGCTGAACCCGAGCCTACTGCCCTGGCCTCTATAGTGTGTGCTGAGGGCCACTCTCTCCTCATCTGACCCTGTTGTTATTTGCTGCTGTTGATGGAAAGTTTTATGAAGCAAGGCTCAGTTTCACCACAAACCCAAAAGAACAGAGGCCAGAGCAAAAAGGGAAGAAGAGAACTAGAAAAAAAGGAGGATTTAATCACAAAAATGACCTTGACTATATGTAGGAGAGACAGGGTTGAGCTGCCTGCAAAAACACAACTGTACAGCAGATTATTATTTGATGTATGGCATGGGTGGACCAGACCTGTACTTCCTGAGATATGCCTGCCTCTGTCTTTCATCCCATGTGTTAGCTCTGTTATAAGTATTCAGTCTCGAGGATATGGACCACAAAAGTCAACCAAAGTGCAACTGGACAAAAAGAGCAGCATCTAGGCTGTCTTTATTCCTAATTACAAACTACAATAGAGGTCAAGTGAAACTGCCCAGGCTCTAAAGCAAGCCATGTTGGTTTTATTATTCACGGCAGAGCAATCTCCCAATTCACGCAAACACAAGATGGAGAGCAGTTCAGTTTTCTTCTTTCCAACACACACGGGCTGAAACTTACAATGTAAACACAGTTGACATTGTAGGTTCTGAGAAAGGTCTAAAAGCACTACCACAAAAAAGACCAATCATGCAAAATATTTATCCTCACCACAGCTCTCTGTATTACAAACATGGACCATAATACCACTTAATACATTGCATGATTCACTTGCCCTCCAGGGATGCAGTGGTGCCAGTGCTGGGACAGGATACTGAGCTGGTGCCATGCTGAAGAATTAGAATATTCCCAGCACCAAAATCCAATCCCAAGAGCTACTTCACATGTGAGAGATCAAAGCAAGGCAGCCTGATTTTCTGCCCTTTCACACACTGAAAGATGTTAGTTCTCCTCAATGGAGAAAAATCATTTCTGTGTAATGACCCTAAACTAGTTAAGTTTTAGCAATGAAAACAAGGTATTGGTCCATCATGTCTTTGATCTCCCTGATACAAACTATGTTTTATGGGACACTGTACTTAGTATACAAAGTTATAATCCATAAATCCATACATCTGAAACCTGATAGTACTTTGTTCAAAATTGCTTCCGTATGCTTTCGAAAATGTCACATGTGAAATATTCCTTTTCATGTTTGAAAATTTTCATTTCACAGGTGAATTTACCTTTTTCACATGTGATTGACGATGTGAACATGTTAGTTCACATGTGAGAAGAGAACAATGTCACATGTGAACTTTCCATGTCATGTGGAATTAACATTTTCACATGTGATTAGCTTCTGAACTAGAATTTCCACATGTGAAAAAACGTGAAATATAGATAATCAACCACATGTGATTTTGGAACACTGTTTTCATGTTGCTTTTTCACATGTGCAATAATCACGTGTTTGCAGATCACATGTAGAAAAACATAAAATAAACCACACGTGACCTTTTGTGTTTGTATGTGTTATAAGGTGAAGAATGTCACCTTTCTTTAAACACAATCTTTACAAGTTTTAAATAATTGTAAACGGGGAAAAAAAATGTAACAATGCCTTGTGTGGGTGCAGCTCTGCATGAAAAATATATCTCATTTGCAGTCAGTTGCATTTTAGGCTACTTTATGAATTTTTGTATTCATAATTACTGCTAGAATTTGTATTTTCCAAGGCTTTCAAAATGACTTACTTACTATCATTATTTAAAATTATTGACTTTTCTACAAGTCAAATAACATATTACAATTTTCCAAAACATTTCCAGACCTGGAAAAGAAATTTTCAAATTTAATAACTCCTCCCAGATTGCCATGACTGTGGGAATGCTGCTGAAGGTGCTGGCAGCACAAGAGTCAAGCCTTTAACAAAAGACTCTATTACTTTGTAGTCAGTTTTTCTTTGGTGTTATCGTCTGGACTGAGCAGGAAATATCAGCATATGAGATTTGGCTCAGGCTGACCATTCTGCTATTACCCCTCTAAGTGCTTAAGTGAACATTAATAGAAAATACTTTGAACAAGATGATAAATGCAAAGTGTTTCCATTCTGCTTAGCACCTGATGCTTGAGTAGCCCTAGTTATCAGGGCACAGGATCATGGGTCAGAGTTCACAGGAATATTCCAGACAGCAGACAGCTGGGGGGGCAGTCTGACCTTTGACCGGGAGCAAAGCCAGAATAGGAAGCAGGCCACAATGCAAAAGTCTTCTTCATGTGACAAATGCAACATTGCTTTCTTATACTGTATTACTGCAAAGTGGACCTCAATGTCATTGTGCCAAGCAGGCAAATAGTTCAGGCTGAGTCATGATGGGAAGTGGGCATTAATGAACAATGTAGAAAATGAACTTCACGGCTGACAAAAGGTCATAGAGAACTATAACAGGAACTCATGTATGACTAGCACTTCCAATCAGCACACTGGACTTTCATGTGTCTGTGCAGTGTGTGGGTGTGTCTGTGAGTGTGTGCGTGCGTGTGGGTGGGTGGGTGTGTGTGTAAATGTGAAGAATTCGCTACAAAATATGTTGAGCATTGCCATACACTAAGAACAACAAGCTCTGTAGTAAATGATTCTGAATGATCAGAAAAAGTATTACAGCTACAAATTATGTTATTTGTGTATATTTCTGCATTACTATTTATTTATTGCTAATAATTTGTCAATGTTAATTATTTTCTGTACTGCTTTGGCAATACAGGCTTCTGATCTGTTGTGCCAATAAAAGTTACCATTGAAAAAAATTTGAGAGAGAAAGATGAGAGAGAGAGAGAGAGAGAGAGAGAGAGAGAGAGAGAGAGAGAGAGAGAGAGAGAGAGAGAGAGAGAGAGAGACCCTCAACAGAGATAGTGACAGACACATGTGCAGCAGCTGAGCTACAAATGCACACACATGCGCACACACACACACACACACACACACACACACAAAATTCAACTTCAGTTCATTCAGTCTTGTTAAATTTGTGTCAAACAGCCAAGGGACTGTGGTTGGGCTCTCCTGGAGGCAGAGAGGTGAAATGCTAACAAGTTTCAAGTTTAAGGCTATTCATAATATGACAATTACATACATTACAGCCACAGTTTCCCCATAGGACTCTTACTGTTTGAATGGCAGACATCAAAGTTTCCCTCATGGACCTAATCCCTTACTGCAAAAAAGGAGATGTCAACCACAAGACTATATGCTTGCATTCCTAAAAATCTCCTTTTTAAAAAATGTAACGGAGGGTTCAAGCTCAATTAAAATAGTTTCACTGCAAAAGTCTGACTTCCACCCAGGGATAATGGTACGTGACATCACTAAAAGTCGCTCAATTTATAACTTACCTGAGCCGTCGCACTGCTCCTGATTGTTAAAACCACTTCAGTATTGCTCTCCTTGCCCTGAGGTTGTACAGAGTCTCTCCTCCTGACAGAATGACACTCAGTGAGCCACTGCCAGAGACACTGACACTCTCACACCACGATTGCCACCCTGAGTCACAGTCAGACCTCCACACAATGTTCAGACCGACCAGAGAGGAGAGAGGGAGGGAACAGCTGAGAGAGCTGCCAAATTCCACACAAGTGGCGAGAAAGAAACACAGAGAAGAAGAAAAAATACATTTAAAACTGATCTGGAAGACCAAAACAGTTTCAGTGCTGCCTATAAACTGAGCTCTGATCCTCGTCATGATTCCCGCAGCTTTGTCTCTTTCTCAAACTACCTTTTTCGCTTGTTGACAATGTGGATAAATCATAACCTAAACTAGTGAGACACGTTGCAAATCTAAAACAAATTGCAGCCGGCTGGACGCAGGTAAAGCAGGTAAAGCTTCAAATCTGAATCACTGCTAGAGGCCGGATTGCCTCTGATGTGAAACATTTTGTGGGCTACAAAACATTTTAACAAGCTGACCGGCAGACAATGTGTTTTTCTAGCTGTGTCTTTGTGGAAATCTGTCTCCCATACAAAAACAAAGCTTGTGCTTAGTCTGTTGTTTCTGCTACTATAGGAGTTTAGCGGCCTGAGCCATCAAAGGCTGAAGAGTGCTGCAGTAACCCTGGGCTTTGGCGAAATGACCTGTCGTCATGGAAACCTCTGAGGCTGTGATCTGTACACGCGGGAGGGGAAACCTTGAAAAAAAGAAAAACCATGACATACGCCACAGACAGACACACACAGAGAGAGGGTACTAAATGCATTGGTCCTGACTCAATAAGTCTTGAATGCCAAAACTAACTGGGACATTTATAAAGCCCACTAAGGACTGAGCAAAAATAGCTTGGATAAGTCTGGATCAAAATAGACCACTTAGAGTGGGCAGCACCTGGCAAGTGCAGGACAGATGGCTGTGGCTACTGTGTCTGGTTATGCTTGCATGCGCACACACACACACACACACACACACACACACACACACACACACACACACACACACAAGAGAGGTTAAAAAAAAAAAAAAAACATCAATACTGTGATCATACGATAATCCCAAACATGCTAATAACAGAATCCACCTGCATAAACAAATCTGAATCTGGCTGTTTTAGAGCCAGTGGGCCGATGGCTGATGCTCAGTCCAGTGCAGAATGAAAGGGTGTGGTGTTTCCCCATGTAACAATCTGTGGGGGTTCAGTTCGAGCTCTCGGGCTTAAACACAGGGCGGACTGCTGATATTTTGGTCGCTGTCAGTGAGGACTCTGGTAGTTTACCGCTGGGACGTGGCAGGTGGGATTATTTGTGGTCTTTGTTACTGGGAAGGTCTCCTAGCAGAAGCAATGGGCGTTTCTCTGTGTGTGTGTGTGTGTGTGTGTGTTTGTGATTGCATGGGATAGAATTCCACTGAGATAAACACAGAATTAAACAACGTCCTGTCCCGGCGGCGCACACTGTGGTAACACGGGTCTTTTATTTAATCTGGCTTGTAAAAGAATTTGGTTTCATAGTCATTCCATCTATATTGATAACAACATGAGAGGCAGCATACTCCCCTTAAGTGGTTGTTAAAAAAAAAAAAAAACAGGTTAATAAGAGGAAGGGCTCTTTATTGTCTCTGGATGTTCCCATTAATTACAGGCTGGCCAACGGGAGCCTTCGCAAACCTTCTGCTCCGTTTGACCGATCTCATTCAGGAGAGAAGTGCCAGAGGGAGGAGAAAAAAGACATGTGCAGCTGGTAGCAGTGTATGTGCCATCCAAAATGTGAGTCAATGAAAATTAAGACATTCTTCAGACACACACACACACACACACACACACACAAATACATACAAATACACACACACGGCCATAAAGTTTCTCAGTCACACATTACAAACAGCCAAACATTATTAAGCGTCAATGTGTTGTTAAGTGCTCACCCGCTCACACATAAAATTTTGTTGTTTCATAAGGTCATGCAAGGGTCGTTTGACATCACCAAAAAAAAAAAAATTTGTTGCACATCGTCATGACAACCTCTGTTTGTGCTCCAAGGAAACCAAATGACACTAACAAAAACAAAGAGTATGTCCTCTCATGATGTCATGCTGTGAGGACAATATGTCTTCCCAAATGTCAAATAAATCCAGCGTGAAGCCCAACAAAACTAACATCTCGAAGAGCCCAAAATTAAACATATCAGCCATATAAAATAAATCACTCCACATATTTAGACAACAGGAATATGAAGCCACTGCTAAAGGGAAAGGGACTGTTGGCCATTTCAAACCAGTAAGGTCCCTTTAGGCCACGGTCGCTGAGACCAGCAGTTTTAACTTTTATTATTAATTTTATATTCATTTATTTTATTAAACCTTTACCTAACCAGATGAGCCCTACTGAGATGTTGATGCTGATGATCACTTTTGCCATTGAGCAAAGGCCAAGAGAGCAACTAGCAGCTATTACAGCATAATAAAATACAATAGATAAGCATGATAATGAGGTTCTTTGCATTCATTTTGTAAACTACTGGTGTTTCCTGTAGGCCTCAGAGGTCAGACATAATGTTGACTACAAACCTTTGGCCATATATTGCATCCTCTCTCTGAGAAAATACCTAGGCTTCTCACATAATCATCACTTTAACAATATGGTTAAGTCGGCATTTAAACCTTGGATGTTTTTATATGCATGTTTCTGTCTTAAATGGGACTGGATCCACTGAATTCTGCAGCTTTCCAACCAAGATTATTATTTTGCTGGCAAAAGGCTAACACTGTGGTGCACAAGATAAACGTAGCTAGCTGCTTTGCCTGATAAATTTATGACTACCATCATTCTATCTTGCAACTGAGCCATAAAAACAAATACCTGGTTCGCTAGCTACCATGTTCATGTCTTTGACCTATCTGTTATCTATGTTGAATGACGACAGCAAAAGTAAAAGGTGGGAGAATCACTACAACTTCAGTCATGTGCGACTGGGCATTGTAGGAGGTGAACCACTAGCTGTAAGCAATTTATTTTTTAAAACTACCGCTGACTGTGTTCAGTCCTGAAAATGCTAAGAAATCAGAGACAAACGACGACATGCCCTCTGCTGCCATCTAGGGTTGGCTTTACAGTGTTCATGAGAAAAGTCTACGGCCTGCTGCTGTGGTATTTACCATATGGTAATTACAGAATGAGAGCTAGCCCAGACATTAATTTTGCAGTGAATAGTGATCGTAATTACATTGAAACTTAAGTCGAATATAATCGAATTCTCTACAATTTAACAATATATGAGGGGAAAATGGCAATAATTCCTACAGACTTGTGTGTTTTCTGTTGCATTTGCGCTTCCTGCATTACACACTTGTTAGCTGAATGGTTAGCCTTAATGAATTCTTAATGTCGCCCACCGAGTTGCTTAGCTGACACAGAGAGTTTACACTCCCGCTTGAACACAAAGTTTTGTTCTCAGTCTCCCAACTCCTGACTAAACTTATAACATCCCAATGAAGGCAGCATATGTGTGCAACTTCAGGTAAAGAACAGGTGAGTAAAACTAAGGAGGAGGACATTTCTGGGATGGTATCCATCTATGATCTATGTTATCTACATCCTCACCAACCCTTCTGTCCTCTAACATCAAAGGTAGGTTTTCCCTTATATACTCACTGTATAAAACAAGAGAGGAGTTACATCTGATCCTGTATGCTGGAAGTGTCTTTAATTTACCAATTCAGACATTTTTCCTGAACCGTCATCATCATCAATATTCCTACCTAATTAGTCATGTATACAGGTAGCAGAGTTGGAGTAAACTCATAGCAGTTTGTGCCATCATCAAATTTAGATTTGTTTTATAACTTTCCGGTGACAACAATTAGCTGGAATTAACACAAGTTAGCCAAAGCACACAGAGCAGATGTTTGGTCATATGCTTTTAATCACCATATCATCCTTAGACTATCGACCGTTAACTTTCTGCCGTGTCTTGGTTAATGTTAAATGTTTCTGAGAAGAGGCATCATTTCTGGCTCACACAGAGAGAACCATTGTCTGATAGTTAAGAGAGTTTTCATACAGAGGAAGTTGCAAGCACTTATGGCCATCTGGAGTCCATGACAGTTAAGTGTTCCCAAAAACACAGATGCCCATGAGTCTCATCCCACGAACCACCCACGACCTCGCCGCAAACACACAAACACACACCAAGATAAGTCTGCCTCCAGGAGAGCCCAACCACCTCCACTGGTGTGGGTAGATGTGTTTGATTGTTCTGCTCAACATGGGCATCCAAGGATTTTTTTATTTTTTGTGGAGAAATACCAGTTATGAAGTCTAAACTCAGGTGGGCTATAAGAGGGTGAGGACGGTGAGTGGCATAAAGATTAGAGAAGGACTCACTGCTATATCAGACACTGGACACACATGAAGCAGCACCCAACTCAGCAGCTATTTCTGTTTCTGACTTTTAGACACCCCTCTTTGCGGAAATGAGACTGTCTTGGTTACAAGTGGCATTTGGTTTTAGCAGAGCCATGTGCCCCTTTGTGGGGTCAAAGCTGCAGGGTCTTGCTCTTGATAGAAAGGGGCAAAGTGAGCATTCTAAGCTCTTGTTTGTTTTGCATTTCCACTGTCCAATCATTCTGCATGCAGCTGACAACAGCAAAAGAGAAAACATGGAGGATGTCGAAGCTGTTGAGTATAGAATTATTTACTACTGTCAATCTGCTAAGATGCATTTGGTTTTGTATACTATTTAAATTTGACCCATACGGGGTACAGAAGCACCACCTGTGTAAAAGAACAGCTGAATATTTCCTCTATCTGGAAGTTTGAATTACTATAATTCAGTGGTGTCTGGTTATCTCATCTAAGTTAAGATAAATGGCATAAGAGGCCACAGGCTAAAGTCAGTGTAGCCGGGACATGGACTCTGTGACCTCGCCTCCCCATTCCTCCTTTATAGGCTCAGATCTGCACTCTGATCTGACACACAAGCCAGACACAGAGCATCTTTTCCTCCTTCTCCCTCTTTCAAATGAAATTAAATCCCGCTGACACACAAACCCACTACTCTAGCGTTCTTTCCTTATGATATCCCTGCTAAAGGCTGGAACCTCAGCATTGAACTAGGGGTTGGGTTCGGGGTCAGGGGAAGGTGTATTCAAGTGACAGGAGAAACATGGAGAGATAAATACAGAGAGATGCATATCTGGCATTTTTGTGTAAGACAGTTTAACATTCACAGCTGTTATCCTGTCACATGTACATGGGAAGGAAGGCTCGAGCTTGTTTTTATGAGTCCCATTTGACCTCTTGTCTGCTCATAAAACAACCATCTCCCCTTACTTACACTCTGATTTTCACTAAAAACACAGCCAAGAGCATGATACATGTAGGCTACACAAATTACACTTCATCCTTGGGGATATGTTGAGAGATAGAAAGGAATTCTGTCACACAAAAGCACACACACACACATACTGTACATACATTCTTTTGCCAATTCTACACAGAGAAAAGCACTCAGACACGCAAACGCATATAACAGCCCACATTGAGTTCCCCCACTTCAATATTATCAAAGATACATAACTAAACCAGGCTCGACATCAAACACCGCTCTTTGGCAGCCACAGAGGAATCCAACCCAAGAAAAAAAAACATCCTAAAATATCTCATCAAAAGGCAGATTACTGTAAGCTGAATCTAATGGCCATGGCTTATCAAGCATGATGAATAGTAGAGAGTCATTTAGCAGGTGAACAGAGGAATGTAACCCGGTGCTTACTGTTCACAGCCCAGCTGTGCAACAGACCCCAAGGCCCGGATGACTCAGAACCACAAAACCTTAACTGAGCCTGGAACAGAGACAGACAGGTCTCAACTCTCTCAGGGGAAAACTTGAGTCCTTGCTGTTGTCAGCAGGCTATGGAAACACGGGTCCAAGTAAATCTTTGGAAGCCTGGCCCATTCGTCACCATGTTTTATATACACTTGGCCTGAGTTGAGCTGGAATTCAGTCCACTACATACTTGAAATAGTGATGTTAGTGGGCCTGCGTTTGGGGAGCAGTGTTCAGGCTATTTGAGCTGTCAGTAGGTGGACTTTGGTGATAGTTTGCATGCGTCATTGACCCTGTGTGTGGTTTGATGGAGTTTGCTAATGATCAGGGTAAGTGTGTGAGTGTTTACCATTGGGGCTGAACAGGCCTGCTGACACTTGGATTGCTGAAGAGGCTGTAGTACAAAGATTTATGGACCGTCCTCTGCCCATCCTCCTCTTGAACTTGTCTTAGATTACCATCCTCCTGCCGTGCATGACTGCTGCCTTTGTTTGACACAGACATGCTTGCATCCAATCTGGTATTCTACTCCTTCAACTGTCACTGATCCACTTAAAAACTCTGCACAACTTCCATGTCCCTCTCTTCTTGCCCTGCTCCCCTTCTTATTTAACCCCTCTCTTTTTTTAAGTTGACCAATAGACCACAGGCATCAAGATTATACTTAATATCAGCACAACCAAACCATTCCTTGTTTTAAAAATCTCAGCAATAGCACAAAGTACAAATCACATAGTTGCTAAGGTAACTGGCATTGGGTGCCCAGTAAGAGCACATACTACTTGTTAAGGCTGAGTCGTAATTGCAGTGTCCTGTGTCCAAATCCGACCCCAGGCCATTTGCTGCATGCTATGCCCTGTCTTTCTTTACTGTGACTGTCAATAAATAAAGCAGAAATGCCAAAAAATAATCTTTAAAAAAAAAAAACAAAAAACACTGCGGCACAGACAGAAAAATCACACTTAAAAATCCTTTTCCCTCATGGCTTGTAGGACACAAGACAAATTAAAAAAGGAAAATACAAAAAGAAGAAAGAGTATACACACCCCAATCTAAGATACGAGGCAAGAACTCGAGTGTGTTTGTGTGTGTCCGTGTGAGGATGCAAGCATGTGTGACCGCATAATAGGATTAGCCGGAGTATTGGTATGTGATATGGAGGCCAGAGTCGGGAGCTTCCCAGACTCCTAGGCTGGAAGAGGAGCCGGAAAAGTCTCACCTCCTGGGGTGAAACTTCACACTCTGTCTCCAGGCCAGTGGAGGGCTTGGGGCCACCGCTGTGGCTGAGACGGGACAGCTCCATTCGTCACAACTCCTGTTAACAACCTATTGAGGAATAGCACTGACGCGTGTCCATTTGAATTCCCTGTTTTACTGCTGATATCCTGATGTGTGTATGTGTATACAACTGCAAGACGTCATTTTCAAGAACTAAAGACAGGAGCAACTAATTGTATTTAACCTCACTGCTACAATCAAGGCCTTTTTTTTTTTTTTTTTTTTTTTTTTTTACCTCACTACATTTTAAATCACGTCAAATATTGACCAAAATTTCATTTGCCCTCTAAAAGTATCACTGTAAATTGTACAAATGTGAAGCTAATCACTGTGACCAGTCAGACAGCAAAGAAGAAAAGAGGAATCTGGTTTTACTTGGTTTGTGGATTCTACTAAATAATTTCAGGGTTTTTTTTTTTTTTTTTTTTTTTACTTCAATGAAAAGACTCTAGTTTGAACTTACCCTCTTGAATTTTTTCGGAACTGCATGGAAATGACTGGATCTCTTAAAATGTGTCTCAGTAACTTTTAATATGAATACATTTTAAATGACCTACTTTTTCCGTTCACCTAAATAGATTTTTAACACCTGTAATTTTACTTCTCCTTAAATAAAACTTTAAGCACATTAACAGTGCTGTCTCTTGAGTAGGTATGATGTTTTAGTGCTTTTTCAATCCCTGTCAAGAATAAACATGAATAAATGTGAGTTCAGTCAATGTAATAATATGTCTACATTAAATGATTTAATTACATGATTAGTTTAAAGTTGTTTCGTCTATTTTGTTTGTCTCACTAAACTCCGAGGCAGCCTGGTGTGAACAAGCTCAAGTTTTCTCATGCCTTCAACATGTTTTTGCACATGTATAAGGCCCATAGCCATATACACTGTTCAATCATCAGCATGGTGAGAACTGACTAATACGTCAAACTGACTACCTCACATCACCTTGCAAACTCAACATACAGTACCCCTAGTTGAGGTGATACACTCTTCAACAACCATGTTTTGGAAATGTGAAGATGCTGTTAAACAGTCCCAATATAGTAATAAAAACTGAGCCAAAAATGTATCCCAACCCCCTTCCATACACAAGCTCTCTAAGCCCTTTCATTATTTTAAGCATAAGTATGACATGACATCATGGTTATGAACTGCTCACACAGTTTTAGAAAAGCAGGTATGAAAATGCCAGTTCTTCCCCCTCCCCCCTTTCATGGAGATCAAATGAGCCCATGAGGGAAAAGTTAAAATTATAGCCCTCCTGAAACAGGCCAAACAGTCAGCATTACAGCCTGGCTACGTCATGAGTCAGCAGTGGGTCACCTGCTATGACCTCATACCAAGACTGTTTCACAAAAAAGACAGGAAGAGCTACTGTAGGGCTTTACTGGCACAGTAACGACTACTGCAGCAGCACACTAACATCCCAAGCATGTTTCTCTCCCTTTTCTCTGTCCTCAAAATTTCCACCAAGTTGGATTTTAACCAGGTTGAAGAACTGAGGCAGCAAAATGTTTCCGTGGCAATGATGATGAAGAAGAGAGATTTATAGTTGCATTTTCAATTTATATTTAAACCTACAGTATGAAATTTCAGAGCAGTCCTCAAACTAATGTGAGCTCTGTGAAGACTTTGAAATGTAATGATATAAACCAATACCAACTCACATGGACCAGCCATGTTGCTGATCCACAACTCAAGCTCCTCCCACTGTTTCCCGTACTATTTAAAAGAAACGCTCTCTTCCTCCGTCTCCTGAAAATTACCTAAGAATGGCAAAATTCATGAAGCCATCAAGCACAACAACCAAGGCAAATGGTGACACTAAGCTGAAAAGGACATTTTCTGGATAAAAGAAAAAAAAAAAACCACACAATCAGAAATATAACAAAGGACACCACATTTGGTTTAGTTTTTCTATTAATCTATACGTCCAGAATTTAGCAAAGTTCGTCCTACACTATCCTTTGTAGTTTTGTGGCCCCTGATCTATACTTTTAGGTGGGTGTCTTAGCAAGGACTTTTTTGTACACAAAGTTACTGCCATTCTCGATGCCATCTAGTGGTCAGATAAAATTACATGGTGCACATTTAACTGCTATCCAAAATTACTTACAACCAACTAATACCACAGAGTGCAAAAGTCGGGGCCTTAACGTGATTGTCTTATCCCTACAAATACTGGACAATCATGTAAGAGCAAAGTTCTAGGAAAAGAAACAAAACAAGAGCTAAAAAGAGACACTGAGGGGATGAGTTATATCATTCAGTGGACATGGCGTGACCAGAAGTATTTTTCCTGAGGTGATGAGGTTTCAAGCTCTGACAGAAGAGGGTTGAGCCACACTGCTGTTTTGACATAAGTGGGACAATTACCGCTCCATTTCAAAGCAGGTAGAGTGATGGTCAGGTCAGTGGAAACTGCAAAGAACAGGCTGGTGTGTAGGATTGGACCAGGTCCTGGAGGTGTAGAGGGTAGAGCACTTCTCCTCCCAGAAAACGGAAAAAGGATATGCCAGAAAAAGTTTTGAGATGCTACTCAATAAGAAGAAAAAAGAGGCATCTGAGTGCTTCTAGGGTTTTGAGATATTATAAGCTGCCTCAGGAGGGCAACTGAGGGATCAAAGAAAGACAGTAACATGGGAAAATTCGGGAGGAATGATGAACATGTGTGTTTGTGAGTGCATGCACGTATGTGTGCTGGTATTCATGATCCCTTTGGTAAATATTAGCTTGAGGAGGGATAGTGTGTTTTAATTCAAACAAGGTTCATGTATTTGATGAGAAATTCCAGCATCAAGCTGTGGAATGGTCTCTCTTCTTGATGTTGTAGATACTGCTTCGCTTGGATTTCATTGCAGAATTCCTGCACAGCCTCTCATCTCCCTCCACTTTCCTCTGTGGTTCCATGTATTTGACTTCAAACCAAGACGCCAAGACTGCTGTCCCCCAATTGCTGCCCATCTCCCTCCATCCCACTCCAAGTCAAGTTCCTAAATGTCTTGTTTGCACAGCAGGCAGTTAGGGTAATGACATGGAAGAGCATCAGACAAAATGCCTAAAATAGCACACTGAGGACACCACAATTGGAGATGGATTTTCTCTGTCTGCTCTGCATAGCTTTGTAACAGTGCGAACTCAGTGATCACGGACCCGCAGCATGTTTGGTGTTGTTACACAAACCAGACCTCACACCAACAACTGTTTTTAGAGATGCTCTCTTTAACACAGACACTCACACACACCCTTAAACCTCTATCTCCATGATAATCTTCTACATTCATTCAGAAAACCCTAACCTTAACCCTCACCACTACATGCCTAAATACGCTTAAACTATCTCTTTGAAAAATGAAGAAAAGTCCAGAATGACCTCACTTCACAAGAATGCCCTAAAACTAGTTCTCACAAGAATAGAAGCACAAGAACATACACACACACACACACACACACACACACACACACACACACACACACACACACACATCAATACTAGAGAGGTTTTGGGATAAACAGGCCCTTACATAAAACAGTGTGTGTGAGGAGTATATACTGAAGAATACCAGGCGCTCAGCACCGTAAGACTCTCCTACCAAGACAAATTGTGGTGGACCATGGGAGACTGCACCCAGCGCCCAACCACCAGGAATGCCTCTTTCACTGGGCATGTAAAATGTTGGCATCAGCTCAGCAGCAGCTCATTAGTGAATGAACGTGGAGGTGAGGTGGGGCATCACCTGCCAGGTCTGGCAACTCCATCAAAGCTCCTGCCCAGGGGAAATGAACACTAAAATGTAGAGAAAGCATTTGAGTTCAGCGTGTATGAATTTAAAACAGACAAGCATACCCTTACACATTTACACACACGTGTACAGGTGCATGCTTTACACACACGCACACACACATTTATCGCTCAAGTGCGTAAAAAAACAGCACACACAAGAAAGTATGCACAACCACTGAATGTTGTTAGCAACAGAAATTAAAATAATGAGGAACAAAAGGAAGAGGAAGCAATAAACAATGCACTAGCCTTCCTGTGGAACGCATAAAAAAACATGTGCATGTGCATGAGAGCAGATCTAACCTTTGAGATGTACAGGAGGGGTGAAATGAAAACTTCATACTGGGATAAGCAGACACCAATCAATGCATTTACAGCCCATATAGTCATGTGCTCCAGCGAGCATCCCTGCAGGCAAGAAAATCTAACAGATGTCTGGATTTATATGGCAAATAACAAAGAATGTCAAAGTGTATGCACCTCAAGTGTTTATGGTTAGTTCTGAATGCAGAATGCAGATAAAGCACAATCATAGGTAAAAATGATTGAGTCTATGCAATATTGTTGTATAATATTTCTGTTCTGCTTGTACTTTGGCTTCAGGACAGGCCCTTTTAGGCACCTGTGCACCCTGACCTCTGACCCGTTCTAGTTATCTTTGGCAATTTTAACACATATGCGCAAACAGATACAGAAGTTAATCAAGAACATAATTATCATGGTGAATCAACTGCTATCCAGGTATAGGATATTTCCAGTTACAGGCTTGCTTGAAATCTTCATGGAGGTCACAGTGTGCCCCCGTCTGACACAACACACACACACATACACACACACAGAGCACTCTCAAGCACTACCACTAATATAGCTCATGGACAATATTGCCTGTGGACAGTCAGAGATACGTACATGCACAATTTGCTAAAAATATAACATTTTGGCTTGTTGCTTTTATCAAGTTTAGCGCTGAGTGCAATAATCTCCATGTGTCCCTGCATGTCAACAACACATGTTACATATAACTACATGCTGCTGCGTCTCCTTGTTCCATCTCTTCTGATCTGTGGCCGTGACAAGCCAAAGGATTAAAGGACTTTGTTTCAAATACAAATGGGGCATGATGGTCTTTGGAAAAGTTAAATGTAAACGCTTGGGAGGGAAATGGGAAAAAAATATCAATGACAATTATCCCTTATTATGAACATATGCATGTGCAAGTGGATCCTGGGACTATGTAACAATATACAGGACGTGATGTAACCATTCCTAGTGTTATTTGGGGCATCACCTATGCAAACCTCCTCCTGGGTGTTGGAATGAAAGAGGTATTGGTGAAATTTCATTGAATTGTGTAAACTCTGGAATACCATACAATCTGTCAGCACTGATCAATACTCATCAACAAAACCTAATAGCTACAGCTGGGTTTCCTATACTTGTTCATTAGACCTAAAATATATTCATGCATTTAATCTGGGGTGCAGATATAACACCAAACCATGCAGACAATATCTCGACATACAGTAACTGTAGTTGTAGATTCAAAGTACTGTTTGATCACAGAAACACCAACCCTGTTCTTGACATTATTAATTGTATAAGTCATTTTGTATTTCTGTTCTTGACATTATTAATTGTATAAGTCATTTTGTATTTCTGTAGGAGGTCACACCATTTATCTTCCTTCAGTGAATTATTATCAGCTTTGCTTCAGCCCACCTCTAACTGCACGAACGCTAAAGGCTAAAGGGGGTGGACAAAGACAAAATTGAAAGTGGTATTATTTTTCAAAGTTGTGCCGATGAATAGATCATTTTTTTAAGTATTTGCAGGACATTTCATAATCCATTTTCTCCTCTACACCTGGAAGTAATTGTGTGTAAGGATATGAGAAAAACATGGTGAGCAGTTTTACCACCACTGAGGCTGAACAGAGGGACACTGTGCTTATAAGAAACTGCAAGCCATCTATATTCAGATAAATGTTTCTCAATCCACCTGTGACGTAGTGGTTCCAGCAGAGAGAGCACTGGCATTGGGTTTACTGACCACATGAGTTCTCAGTATAAATGATACAGATGTACCTGAAATATCCTTTCCACTTGTCAGCTTTATGTCTTACTATCTTGGATATCATTTTTGCTTCCTAGAAGGAGCTGAATCCAGAGGTGCAGAACTTTGTTTTATATCCTGCTGCCATCTAGTGTTCACCATCAGTACAGGGGGGAAAACGCAGGGACTCTCATCATGTGCTAACACCTAAAATACCATCAGGCCATCAGAATACAATGTTTGTCATTGAAAGAAAAAGTGAGTTCCAGTTCAAGTTCAAGTTTATTTAGAGCCCATCACTGCTACAGTCCCAAAGGGCTTTACAGGCCTGCAGCTTATAGAAAATAAAAATGCCATGCTTTCACCTGAACCCTCACAAAGAGAAAGATTAATCTTCCAAAAAAATCCAGAAGGACAAAAAGGGGATAATGAAGGAAATCCTGGGAAGATCATAGAGAACGGGAAGCCTCCTCCAGGCCGGCCAGGAGTGAAATGGGTGCTGAATGAGCAATCATTAGCCTCAAGTCAAATACAGTCAATTCAAGATGAATTTGAATCAAACAAGCAGATAAAGTATGAATCACTACAAGTGGCGAATGCACAGCAGAAGGCCTCACTGAACTCACTGACAATCAACTTACTGACATAAAAAACTGTACAACTCTGCTTCAGTGCCCTCCCATTTCATTCATCACTGTGTCTTGCATTTTGTTTTGTTTCCTTGTGGTTTATTAATTTTATTGTGTATTGCATCATTAACTTTTGTTAGTGAATGTTGATAAGTAAGATCTAGGTAGGTCTATTCTCTGTGAAGTGCTTTGAGACATGTTTTGTGATGAAGCTTTATGGAAATAAATGTGACTCCAAGATTGCTAAATCCTCATACACTTCCAAAAAGACAGAATAATCTAACTTTTTTCAAGACACTTCCAAACTGCACTTGGTTTATTCAAATATTGGGGTGAAAGTAAAGACAGTTTGCTTTGATTTTGTACTTGTTCACTTTACCTTTTTTCTGCTTTACACTCATTTTCTCTGTTACATAAAGTCAGCGCTGGCACAGTGTCTGCAGTCTCTTGTTTCCCTGTGGTAAAACAAACTACACACTACCTTCATATTCCCCAAGAAGGTGTGGAGAGATGGAGAGCCCGGTGACTGAAATCGCCTCGTCATTACATTGCCTGCATACCAGGGCCTGGCTCCTGTTGGCCTGGAGACTATTTATACAGCCGTGGAAGAGGCCCCTTATAGCCCACTGAAGAGATACATGTCCCAGTCCTCTGGTGTTACGTCCTCTGATTACACAAACTCCTAAAAGGACAAGGCCTGCCCAAAACACCCTCACACTCAAAGCAGATCCATATAGACACAATATTCCTGTCACCCAGTCCAGGATTACCAATCATCAGAAAGAAAAGCTGAGCTAAGGAAATACACTTTCAAACGTGGTACTGAACACGGCAGAAAGACCTTTCACCCATTGAAAAAGCATTACAGTCAAATTGCACAGATATAATGGCACGTTATTTAGTTCAGGTATGGCTATGTTGTAAACAGGAGCAGCAATGTTGACTGAGCTTTGATGTTGACACATTAAAACAAGAAACAAGAGAGGAGGGTATTTTTAGTGTACTGATGGGGGTGCTGTTGTCTGGAGGAGTGGTTCATCCAGGCAGGAACTCACAGAGTCTCTGTTCCAACTGGCCAAGGTAGTGATTGACAAATCCGCTTACATAGAGTGGAAGTCCCCCATTCGAATAACAGGTGCTCTAAAATGGGAGCTTGTCAACACACAACTCCCACCTCCTGGCTGCCTCCCTTCCCACTCACCTTATCTCTACCAGCGAGGCGAGCGAGCCTATCTCTGCATGGAAGCACAGCCTGGTCAGTATCACTGACATGGTGATATGAACGTCTGGTCATGTACAACAGCTCTCTCTTGGATCGTTTTGATTCAACTCTCTAAAAATTAGTGTGAATGATTCCTAAAATGTAACCTGTATCTGATTTTGCAAAACTCCAGTAGTCTTTTGAACTTCAGTTCTGGAAATAACTTCTCTTATTAAGAATCAAATACTAGTTGCCATTGCTGTCTTAATAATAATATAATATAATATAATATAGCCCTGCGATGGACTGGCGACCTGTCCAGGGTGTTTCACTGCCTTCGCCCTATGAGCGCTGGGATAGGCTCCAGCACCCCCCCCGCGACCCTAGTGAGGATAAGCGGTTTAGAAGATGAATGAATGAATAATATAATATAATATAATATAATATAATATAATATAATATAATATAATATAATATAATATAATATTTTACATCATCCACTGTAGCATGTGCTCACTTGCCGTAGAAAAATACAAGTAATTTGAGATGTCTGATCAGATCAGAAAATTCTAAGAATAACAATGAAGCTTAGTTCTTAGTTAAATCACCAACTGAATGAATCGTTGTCATGTGAAAACCTTGTAACTCCAGTCTTTGTGGCTTTCATATTTTACCTGCAGTTTACGGAATCAATGCTCTTTTTTTTTTTTTTAATATTATTTTTTTTGGCATTTCTGCTTTATTCGACAGTCACAGTGGAGATGGACAGGAAATGCAGGGGAAAGAGAGGGGATGACATGCAGCAAAGGACCTGAGGTCGGATTGGAAACCTGGTTGCTGCGATCGGGAATAAGCCCTGAATCCATGCTCTTTTATAGATTCAGCCAGTGTTGGTCACATGAAACCTGTCAAAACCAGTTTGGTAAACTCAAAAATGTCTGCAGGTCACGCTGAACATAAGGATATTTTTCTCAGTTCCTGTAAAGCTTACATTTTGAAAATAAGAGGTTGCCTTCAAACCACACCAGAAAATATCGATAGCTGTAACAGATTAATTCACAGAAGTTACACTATTCTCGTATCCTTGCATGTGCTGAGTCAAATCAGAAATGTCACAAATACCACTCGTACATGAACAATTACTTCCTGAACGTGTAGTGTATTGATCTGTGTACATCAGATACTGTAAATTACACTGATCTTTTAAGAACCAACTGCCTTAACTGTTTTTCCAAAGATGTGGAATCAGTGACAAGCTGCAAGACCAGATCGAAACACTGCCAAAGTGCCCTTGAACAAGACACCAGACTTTACATTTGTTCAGTGGACCAGTTAATCCTGTGTTCTGACCTCTCTGATGATACGTGCAGATACAGGGGACAACATTTGTGTATAAAGGAATATGCAAAAAGACAAATTCAGATTACCCTGTTAATGTCTTATTTGTTGTCCAGTGACTTTTACAGTGTCACATATGTAGGAGTGATATACCAATATCATATCAATATTGTGACATGAGACTAAATATCATCTGGGATTTTATACATTGGAACATCATGATCTGACATAAGTGTTGTGATGCACTCATTTTAAAGGTGGAATTACAATGAAGAGATACAATTTTCTGAATTTATTGGACTATTCAGGCTGTATAATTTACCTCTGCCTGCTTGGCCATTATAGTCACATTACTGATGACTGTCGATTAGAAATCTTGTGTGTAAATATATTATGAAAACACCAATACTCACTCCCACAATATCATCACAATATCAACACTGAGGTATCGCCAACCCCTGTTTATAAGATTTTATACTTTGTTGCACTCCAAATTTCTTCCGTGGAACTATAACATGAATGAATGAATGAATGAATGAATCAATGACCAGTACAGTAATACTAATCAGGTCAAACCTTACCTGACCAGTGGAAGGGGGTTTCCTTCGACTCTGCACTCCAGCCGAATGGGGCTTCCCTCTGCCACTTCCTGACTCTTCAGCTTCTGGGTGAAGCGAGGTGGAGACAAAGGTCCAGATGTGGTCTGAGCTCCGGACTGCTGGTACCTTGTAGACTCTGACCCTCCCACTGAGTCTGCTGGCTGAGGATCCATGGCTGGCTGGTTGTGCTGTGCCACCCCTTGCTGGCTGGGAGGCTGTGGGGGAGCAGAGCCTGAGCCCTGGTGGGCTAACCTTTGACTCTTAGGAGACAGGTAGCCACTGTCTGGAGAGGAAGAGTCCTCCTCTCCGTGCTGCTCTAAGCGAGCAGAACCTTTAAAGATGGAGGATAACTCCTCGATGAAAGTGGCAGCACGGCTGCAGAACTCTGTAGCTGAGGCGGCTCGCTCATTCAGCTCCAGGCCTTCATGAACCAGCCTGGGCTTATCCTGCTTATACACGGGTGTGATGGACTTGTGGCAGACAAATTTCTCAGCAGAGGACGGGGCCTCAGTGGAGGCCTGTATGGGCCTGTTGATGGGGACACTCTGGCTGGAGGAGACTTTGACTGAGACACTGTCTTCTGGGCAGGGGGCTTTGGTCTGCTGCTGCAGGTTGGGGCTTTTGGTCGGGTGTTCAGTCGTCTGGACAGGGACAGAGAAGTTAGGGAGGGAGGGGAGGGGGTGGAGAACCTGCTCCTGAGGTATAGGATTAGGGGGGTCTGGATCTCCAGATTCACCTGCATCACTGAAGGCCTCCCGGGCCAGGTCCAGGCTACGATTAATCTCCTCTGCACTGAGGAAGGCAGTAAGATCTGCAAAGTCCCCATCTCCAGAATCCAGCTCTGCTACGGAGTCCAGGTATAGATCACCATCAGAGGATGCCTCAGAAAACACACCCCCATCGCCCTCCAAAGTCCCGCTCCCTGACGGGTCCTTGAGTAGCAGAGAGATGGGGAGTGGCTGATTCCAACTCCCGTCCTGCATCCTAAAATACATATCAGCTCTTACTAAGCAACACTTGCAGCAGTACACAAATACACACTGTTAACAGCACAGGTCATATCTGAGAAAACTATCAGTAAGAGATAAATGAAAAATACACACATTTCTATAATAGGAGAGGACTCATACTTAAAAACAGACCTTACAATAACTAGCAGCTCAGTTGCCCTCACAGAAACACAGTTGTGGCAGGATGACTCAGGCCATCATTCTCCGGACACAGTTGGTGGGCATTAGCAAGGGCGTTACGTCAGGTCACTGTGGACATGACTGACATTTCTCACTAGCTTTCTCTCTCTCAGTCCGTTTACCCTCTCAGTTTCTTCTCCTCTGTATGTTTTAGTAAAGATTTTAGAAATATATACACCCCTAATAAATAGCAGGTAAACACAGGTGTTACTAATGACATTTTTTTCAGTTATTTATATGGAACAGAACCTTTATTAATATCATCAGTAACACCTGCATTCACCTACTATTTCATGTCAAAATGGCTGCTGTGAAAATGTCTAATGTTCAGAGTTACAGTGTTCGGCCTGTAGTTAGATCAATGAAATGATGCTTTATAAAGGGGTACCGTAGTTTGACTGCACTATGTTCCTTCTCAAATAACATGCACATGCTTTTTTAAATGCTGAATGCTGCTGTTTGGTCATACCAAAAAGTTCAGAGATCGTTCAGAGATCTCTCTGAACAAGAGACGTGACATATTGTGGACACATTCGTGAATCGTCACATGGAGTCTTGCAAACACAGGTGATGTGTACATTTACATCACCTTCTGTATCCTTACCTGTACATGCCAGTGTACAAATAGTTTGCATTTTTTCAGGTGTAAAATATATCTGGTTAAAAGTGATATATTTCCCAGGGACCAATCTATTTAGGCTTGAGTTTGTATGTTGTGTCATGTTGGTACAGATATGACACAGTGTGACACTTAGTCCCTCATGGCGTCCTGAAGACCAGCTGTTGTTATTTTTAATCCCCTGGGCTATGTTTCACAGCAGCAGTGCCACCCTGCCCTCAACACAGGAAAGGTCCTTTAAACACAATTTCCACCTTATAATACACTTACACACTGGCTTAAAGCACAAAAGGGATAGACAAACACATGGTCACTCAAGCCTGTGGTCGTCGGAGGAGAACAATAACAAATCGAAACACTGAACATGAAATATTCTTAAATATTGAGACTGATGTCAAGCACAGGTGGGTTGGCTACATTTTTGGATTCTTTAAATAGAGTTTATGAAAGATGAAATACGGAACTTTACAGGTTAATATTGCAGGTTTTATGAACACTAAGACGCTAAGTTAAAATACATGTTTCACAAAGTTGAATGATAAAGATATATTTAATGCATGTACATTTTTTTGTGTGAGACGTAAATACAATGCCCTACCAATAAAATGACTGACTAAAACAGGAACAGCAACATGGCATATTTGCATTGACATATTCAGACCATTTATATTTCTGAACAGCTCTATTATTCAAGGTTTTCAGTCATATCTTGTAATTACAGATTTTTGCTGTAAAAAAAAATAGCGATCAAACCATAACCACACCAGGGATTATATCAAGAAAAACAGTACAAAACCTACCTTCAAGTGGGATATTTATCCAAAAGCTCTGTCTTGGTCAAGTGGTTCCAGGTTTCTTGTGTTTATTAACTGTGAATCAGCCAAAAAAGCGTCTCTTACCAGCAGAGCAGTGTTATTGGTCTGGCAGTGAGCAGGAACACTCAGGTTCAGGGTCCAATTGCGTGGTGCTCTGCAGTGGCCTGCCGTCCCATCTGTCCCAGGCTCTCACTGCTCACTGTGTGGGGCTATATTTGGCCCCTGGCTCAAGTTTCACAGCCAAGATACTGGAAAAAAGAGAGAGAGGGAAGGGGGTCCAGGAGGACAGAAGGCAATGAGGCAAATGCTGCAAAATCTCACAAAAACTGTATTTCTGAATGAAGCACTGTAAACACAATACTGAATAAAGGCATGTCTCAGTAAATGAACATAACTATAGTCCATTGTATCATTTGACACCACACACTCACAATACATATAACTGCACAACTATTAAGTCAGTACAGCTGGTGGTCATGCAATATTCAGAAGCTCCGTTGAGTACCTGCACAAGGTGCATCTGCCACCATCATATCTGTGGGTTTGAGTTAGTAGAGATATTATATCAGGTCCTGGTAAGGTAGTAGTCTAGGTTGTGGTCCATCCAATGTAGAGCATACAGGAGCATGACAGCTTCATCTTGGAGGGTTGTCACTGTGGCCAGCTGAGTTGACTCCATGACCCCAGACCCACCACTTAGCTGTTATCTATATACACGTGATCTTAAAGTGGGCATGGGAGGATTTTGCACAATTGGTGTTGTGGTCAAGAGTCAGGGATAAGTTTGGCCAAGTTCAATGCTAAATCACTCTGCACATCAATGGCTTGGATAAGTTATAGACCTCACTTTCACCTTTCTCCCCAGTCAACCACATAGAAATACTTAAGTGCTCCAGTGTTCACCAATAATGTAGTTTGCTTGTTTGGTGTACCAGAGAAAGATGGCCAAGGCCTGTGACTAAATCAGTGGGTTAGAGAGGAACAGACAGTCATTGACCATGCAGCCTCACTTAGTCTATTTCTAGGCCGCTATCACATATAGTGCTCTCAGAGCTATTCTGGTTCTTCAACAATCTACTGATTACAGTTAAGTGCTAATGACAAGTCAGGAAGGAATTTCCAGTGTAACAATTCTATCTATGTACACAGGGGTGTATGGACGCACACACACATATGCACACCAGCTAATAAGACAGTGACTTCTCAACAGTCCAGTGTTCCCAACATCTTACCCTAGTGAGCAATATAACTCAAGACACCATCATTTAAAAATAACTGCATTATTTATCGGTGACTCTTATAGCCTGGTCAATGCTCTATGCAAGAATAGCGCTGAAGCTTTTCTGCTGTATGATCAGTTAGCAGTATCCTAAACATCTTTTTAACCAGCCGAGTGCACTGCACACCAAAAACAGAATACATCTGCAATATTCAGTATGAATTCAGCAGTGAAAACGGCACTTGGCAGGTGAGGCACAGAAGGTATATTTTATATCCATGGGAGGTATCTCTGATGCTTTGTTATCAATATATGTCTTGGAGATTATTATTTCAATACATTATTATTTAACAGCAGTATTATATAGGCCTATTTGGTCAGATTTCGTTCCAAAAAAAATCTTAAACTTGTTTATCCGTCATCCTACTTTGCCTAGCGTATACTTCCCACTTGCCAACAAAACTGTGGAATATGTTTATATATGAATTATGAATTAATGGCTGAAGTGAGACCAATCTTCCTATAGTGGTGACTGTGTGGTAATATAGTGTAATGCTCACGTTGACTTGATAAGTCTGAACATCTTCTGCCGTGTTCACATGCTGGAGGAAATTAAAACTATAGGCCATAGCAGACCTATGATTACTACTGGACATGCAAGGACAATGTGAAATTAGTGCATATGATCTAAAAGTATCCAAAACTAGACATTTTTTAGAAGACTATACCAAGATTCTTTGGTCAAGAAAACCTTCAGGCTAGAGAATCCTGCATTTGTAATAATTCCGATGAATTTATTCGATATTGAAACTGGCTGTGAATATTTTCTTAGTGAATAAAACACTTCTGCACCAGATGGTTTGTCACTTTCAATCAAAGAATTTATCCAATCAATTACGGGGCATGGGAATAAATTATGAGTATGATTAGAAATACTGATTGCTATGAAGACAATTGCATGAGAATGGATGAGGATCTTTTGAGAGACTGGCATTGCAGTATTTTGGGTTCATGATTTAAATTGTCCTGATGCGCCTGGCTTTGTTACAGTGATTAAATGTCAATACCTCTACATTTAGTTTTTACCTCCTTTTTCTATTAAGGTTTTGGGCCACCATGAGCCATCAGAACAGCTTCAATGTGCCTTGGCAGATTCTCCAAGTCTATGGAGCTGGACTCAAGGGACAGAGCATCACTCCTCAAAAATATACTGTACACAGACATGGACATTACAGCAGTGCATAGATAACTCATTATAAAGACAAATGGCTTTAATTGCGAGGTTGGTGAAATTTGTTTTTTGCTCCATTGCCAATGAAGGAGGTCATATGAGAAATGCTACCACATTACGATTAAGTGGGGGAAAAGCTGCCTGAATCTCCTCCTTGGTACCTCCCAAACCCGGATGCCGTGCCTTGTACAGACGCATGCTGGGTAGTGTAGTGCAGTTTTACCACATTGCTCTGTTATAGGACGGTTATATGGGTTTCCACCGAGTAAAATCCCACCGAAACACCGCTGAGAAACAAACATGACTTCACACCATCGCATATTTCAGAGCGCAAACGGTTTGTAGCGCAAACAAGCCGCAATGATGACTTCAGCAAAACAACCAGAAAGTGAGACTTCCGATGTTAGTGTTGCACCTTCAAAATAAGAGCGCGAGCGTGTGGCAAAACGGTTTAATGTCGTTCAGCGGATAAAATATTCGTTCATAATTTAAAAATCAGCGTCATGTAAAACAGTGCACAATAACGGCATCCTAGGAACTAATATTTGACTGTTTGTAGAAATGAGGCGTTTATTTTGAAAAAGGGGTAAGCGGACGTTTCGTCCTTGTTCTCGTTGGCGGCACACCGGGGCAACAGGGAAGCGGCTGCGGTAACTAGGCTGTCAGCTGTGACTGTGAATCGTGCACATGGGACTAATGAAGAAATTTTAAAGTACTTACTTCAAAATTGGGCAGCGTTTGTTGAACATTTTCACATTTTACTGCGGTATGTTGGCCTCATTTCACTTCCCTAATAACCCAGCACAATGAGAGAGCCGGTAGAGATGTTACACTAAAATGAAGCTGCAGGAATAAAGCTAACTAACCCGGCAAAGACAGTATTTACATTAACGTTTGAAATGCTTAGTTGTGGTTGCTTCATTTGCCAATATCGCTGAAGGTCTTTTGTAACTTTTGTCAGTAGGTTGAGTTCATTATAGCTATTTGTTAGTGGCAAAGCGTAGCTGTGCTATCTAGGTATTAGCTAACAACTGGATGCTACATACTGCAGAAAAGTGTATAATGACCGCTTGGAGTTGTGTTTTTAGCCCAACGACATGTAAACCAACGAGACCAGATTACTACGGGAGGGCAAACAGGTCAAAACACGTGAAAGTGATCCGCTGTCACTACAAACACTGTAGATCTTGTAATGTATAGTAGTGGCTGTGGTGTCAAGTAGCTAGCTAATATCAAACTGTGCAATAGGCTATTGTCAAATAAAAAGCCAATGTCTGTTTTGTTGTTTGCTCTTCTCTTAGGTTCCAGCGTAAAATATGCCTGCTTTCAGGCAAGTGGGGGAGAAGCAGCTCCCTAACCCTGTGCTGTGTATGGCATGGTCTCCCAAAAGGGATCTTATTGCTCTGGCCAACACTACTGGAGAAGTAAGCCTAAAAACCATTCCATCTGGAACACAACATTTTAGATCCTATACAGTTTTTGGTAACCATAAGATTTATTTCTGTCTATAGCTGCTGCTGCATCGCTTGGCCAACTTCCAGCGGGTTTGGAGCTTGCCACCCAATGAGTACACTGGGAAGGAGATCACTGCCATTGCATGGAGACCTGATGGCAAAAGTAAAGAACTGGAGGAAATGGATGGGTGAATCTTTTGCAGTGTTTAGGCCACTGCCTGTCAATGGAAGAAGTGTTAATATACTGTGTGTTTTATTGTTTCTGCGTTCTCCACAGTCTTGGCCTTCAGTGTTGGAGACACCAAGCAGGTGGTGCTGTGTGATGTGGAGAAGGCAGAGATCCTGCACCTGTTTCCAGTGCAGCACCCGATATCTTGCATGCACTGGATGGAAGTGATAGAAGAGAGCAGGTAGGCATAAGGATCAATCCAGTGGCATGAAGTTTTAAAGAATCATGTTAATGTCTGCTCTGTATGATAAGAACAAACTGTGTTGTGTTTCAGCACCCTCAGCTCCTTCTACAACTCTGAAGATGAATCCAAACTTTTTCTTCCCAAATTACCAACACTTCCTAAAAGGTAATAACTGCATCTATTGTACGTTAAATCATCCTGGGTTGCTGACATTTTGGTTTGGTCTGGGAAGGGGCAACCACTTTGAA
The DNA here is from genome assembly GCF_902150065.1 of Myripristis murdjan. Taxonomy (NCBI): domain Eukaryota; kingdom Metazoa; phylum Chordata; class Actinopteri; order Holocentriformes; family Holocentridae; genus Myripristis; species Myripristis murdjan. The sequence goes on along the minus strand of NC_043983.1, from coordinate 17,540,540 downwards.
TAAGTTTTATTTCAAGTGCAGTAAATGGTCTCTTCTTTTTCCTTTTCTTTTTTTAGCTATAGCACAACATCAAAGATATTCAGGTAGGTTTTCATGACACTCATTTGTGTTGTATTAGTTGTTAAAATGTTGTCATTGTGTCTGATAGCACCCGTATAACTTTATCCATCTGTATTACAGTGAGGAAAAGTCTGATGAGATCATGAATCTCCTGGGAGAAGTCAGGCAAGTGATGCATCATGTGCCGTCCACTCTCATTCAGATTCACAGAAACATTGGATTCTGATTTTTTTCTTTCTTTTTTTTTTTTTTTAATAACGCTGTGTTTTTTAAAGTTGAATTAAGAATAAGTGCAACACTTTTTATTTTCACACAGACTAAACATACTTGTTCTTGGAGGAGGTGCTGGTTTCGTAGAGCTGTACGCCTACGGGATGTACAAGATTGCAACTTTAAATGGAGTAAGGCTCTTTCACTCTTTTAAGTTACAGCAGAGATTATATAAATGCAGAAATTTGAATTTGTTATGCTCATATTTTAACTGCTGAATCTACTAAATGAACTTGATTAAGCAAATTTGGAAAAAAAAATTCTGTGGCACACCTTGAAATTGAATGCAGTTGCTTAAAATTGAAAAAAAAAAAAAACTTGAATAGTAATATTACTTAAATTCAAGTATCATAATTGGCTGACTGACTATTAGCATTCTATGATTTTCAGTTTATTGAAAGCATTACATTTGTGATTTGTAAATTAAAATTTTAAATTCATTAATTCAACAACTTCCTTTTTTAAAATCAGCAATTTAATGTATGCATAAACACTTATTTCTGTGCTTCAAATACAATCTCTGATGGCATTATTGTCTTTCTATTTATCAGCGAGTCAGTGTTGTTTACCATCGATATGATCATAAAGTTAAAGTCCATTTAGAAACAAAGTCCTTGCTTGATATCAGTCTATAACTGATGCAGACAACCAAGGAAAATACAAAGGCACTCTTTGAATTAAGCAGGATAGCTAGTCAATTGCTTGAATCAATTCAACTCCCAGTCTTCTTCAGGGATCCTGAATAGGGGTGTAAAACCGAACCAAAAAACCAAACTGTTTATTCCACAATACACTCTACAAAATGCAGTGTTGTAAACACATCCACTGTATGAGAGCCAGCTGACCACACACTGAGCTGATGAATTAATGAATACACTGAAAGTGCTTTTATGTTTGTCTTAAATAGTGGAAGGAGCACTTTGCATTTGAAAAAATATTTGTTGATTTCATATTAGTATCCCAAATCTCTAAATGAAAAAAAGTTATTTTGCAAATAAGACAAAATACAGAGAACACTGGGAATGGTAGTGTTTTTTGTTTTTTTTTTCACGGATGTACAAAACAAACCAAACTTAAACCAAAATTGTAACCCAAATACTGCAATACAAACCAAACCTTGGGTTACACCCCTAACCCTGAGTGATATTTTTTTTCTAGTACAAAGTGGTTAAATAAGTAATGAAAATTGGAAAAAAAAATCTCAAAAGGTCATACTGGGAGAACCCAACTGTAGACTGTAATTGTTTCCCTTTTAATACTTTTTCTTATTTTTTTTTAACAGGTTCCTGGGACGTGTCGTAGCCTGAGTCTGTCCAGTGATCTCAAGTCGCTGTCTGTCATCACAGAGGTCAGATCTGTTGACAACAACCCAGAGATCTGCTACCTTCAGGTAAAACAGATAAAATGTGTTTTATTTTTCATTTCCTAGACACTTGTGCTTTTCCTTGTCGTGACTTCCACTCTCACCTTTAACTCATTTTGTCTCCATGCCTGCTGTGTGCTTTGCAGCTGGACACAGGCTTGTTGTCTGACTGCCTGCCTGAGGTCACCAGGATGGCTCGCAAGTTCACCCACATCTCCACGCTGCTGCAGTACCTGCGCCTCTCGCTCACATGCATGTGTGAGGCCTGGGAGGACATCCTCATGCAGATGGATCTGCGGCTCACTAAATTTGTTCAGGTCAGTAGTTTGTGGTTTTGCTCTCTAAAAGATCTAAAATTGTTGTGACTTAATCATCTTTTTCTTTTATTTAGGAAAAGAATACAAGCACTCAAGTTCAAGATGAGTTTTTGGAGCTTCTGCTTTGGGGGCAATCAAGGTGAGAACAAAAGCCTTTTCTACCTTGACAAGCACAACAACAGCTTGGGCCAGATCCAGGAAGCAGTATACAAATTTCTCCGTATCCATGATTTGTTCTTCTTTTTTTTTTTTTTTTATAAACCATTGATTTCTGGGATTCACCAGTGTTTTCCTATTTTTGCTTTTCTCTTTGGTAAGATCAATTTTTACGATTGTTTTAGCACTCCTATCAAGATAAGAAAAAGCTTTCTCATTATCACAGTCCACAAATCGGTTGTGGAAACATACATTTTAAAATTTAACAACATAAAAAATGCTGATACATGATGTATTGTGTGTGGTTGCTAGTTGTAGTTAGTTGCTGTTGTTTTGACTGCAATACTTGGAGTCTCCTGTAGATGGTAACATATTATCTTGGGCTAAGCACTGGATTTCATCTCAGATTGCCGAGTGTTGTCCCTGGGTTTTGAAAACATACATGTGTGATGTGTGTGTGAAAACTTAAACTTCTCTTGGCTTTCATTTAGCCCTGAACTGCAGGCTCTTCTCATGAACCAGCTGACTGTCAAGGTGAGCAGAGGAGCGAGGGGAGATGCCACTCTCAAACTCCATTGTGTAATTCACATAAAATTATGCTTCTGTCTTTTTTGACTGATGCATTTAGGAATATAAATCACATCTTGCTTGTATATTTCATTTCCACGTTAGGGTCTTAAGAAGCTTGGCCAGTCCATAGAGTCCTCTTACTCCAGCATCCAGAAGCTTGTCATCAGCCACTTGCAGAGGTACCTTTGTCTGCCTTTTAAGATCAGTTTTACTCTTATATGTCAAAATGCCGCCGTAACTTATGTGCACTTCAGAAATGTCCCCGCACGTAGGACGACACAAGACTCTGTGATTGTCCGCTAGACCGCCTTGTGCTGCGGCTGTCTTTTGCAAGTTGATTTCCACTGAGAGTGAAGACAATGTGATTCTCATTGTGCACAGATTTTCCTATGCAGAGCTATAAACTCTCACACAGGTGTAGGACACTACAGCGTAGCCATGGCGACACTTTGACGCAGAACTAAAAATTAACTTTTACTGTGACCCGTTTTTGCTGCTGCCTGAACTTCTGTCATTTAACAGCTGTCTCACTCTCTCTCTGTCTCTCTGCCTTCCTGTCTCTCTGTCTCCCTGCCTCTCTGTCTCCCGGTCTCTCTGTCTCGCTGTCTCCCTGTCTCGCTGTCTCCCTGCCTCCCTGTGTCTCTGTTTCTCTGTCTCCCTGTCTCGCTGCCTCCCTGTCTCTCTGCCTCCCTGTCTCTCTGTCTCCCTGTCTCTCTGCCTCCCTGTGTCTCTGTCTCTCTGTCTCCCTGTCTCTCTGCAGTGGCTCAGAGGCGCTCTTGTACCACCTCAGCGAGGTGAAGGGGATGTCTCTATGGAAACAAAAGTTTCAGCCCTTGGGTCTTGACTCAGCAGCTATAGAAGGTACCTTTACCTTCACTGGCGTTATTATAGACAAAGAATTAAGCTTTTTGTTATCAGTTTCTACATGTGTGCTGACTGTGTTTTCAGATGCCATCACAGCCGTGGGTTCCTTTTCTCTGAAAGCCAATGAACTTCTGCAGTGAGTTCAAGGATTTTTCAGTTGATTTGCATTTTGAACTGTTATTAATGTTAGTATTGTTTGTGCTGTAAATAGCACATCTGCCTCTTTTCTTCCCTGATGCCATTGTTATGTGTTTGTCTTGTTTTACTCAGAGTGATTGACAAGAGTATGAAGAACTTCAAGGCCTTTTTTCGGTGGCTGTATGTAGGTAAATCATATAATCTAAGAATTTTAAATTGGTGACACTGATGCAGAGGCAGCAACTAGGTATTAACTCTTTCTGCTCTCTCAGTGTTACTCTCCTTGTATTAAGATGTTTTATTTCTCCACAGCTATGCTAAGAATGTGTGAGGAGCATGTACCGCCAGAACTTAATAAGGTGAGACACTTATATCCATAGTATGCGTGAGTGATTTGTGATCAGAGTGTCACTATTTATTTATTTAGACAGAATAATCTTACAATTTTAGCCTTTTTGTTAATCCCACAGATGACACAGAAGGACATTGCATTTGTGGCCGATTTCCTGTCTGAGCATTTCAGTGAGGTGAGATCATGATAATGGCCCTGTAATGTTTTAATGCCTCTATAGCTTTTCACCAAGTGAAGCGTATTGTTGTCTGCTTTAACAGAATGAAGAGCTCTTTGATCGTAAAGGGAAGTACTTCAATGTAGAACGAGTTGGTCAGGTAAGAGAGTAGTGTTTGTGCTGGTCAGTGTTTGTGAATGTGACTGCTGTCTTTCAAAAATCTGATTTCTTGTTCATATGGAAATTAACAGTATCTGAAGGATGAGGATGAGGACCTTGTGTCTCCACCCAACACCAAGGGAAACCAGTGGCTCAGGTTTTTACAGGAGAGCTCACACCTGAAAGGTGAACCATGACCTTTTTGAAGTGTTAATTGTGCATCAAATTATTGAATGCCTACACTTCGTATTGAGGTGTCAAGACTTTCTGTTTGGTAACAGAGCGTGTCTCGTTTATTTTGCTGGTGATATAACTGAAGTGACATTGTCACTGATGATTAATGTCTGACTCGTTCATTTAGAGAGCCCCTTGCTGTTCCCCTCATACCCCCAAAAGTCATTGCACTTTGTCAAGAGGATGATGGAAGGTGTGATTGAGTCATGTCTGCAGAAACCGGCAGTAAGTTGTGTGTGCATGCGTGTGAGTGTGCATGTGCAAATCCACACGTTTTGTTCTTTTTCACACACTTATTAGGCTGTAGTATCCGTTTGTAAAACTGTACATAGAACCATCAATGTCTATTTAGCATAATCATTATAATAATTACAATGATAATTCATTGTAATTATCACAATGATAATGAATAATCATCATAATTATAATGATTACAGTGTATTTAAAGTTCAACCAAAACAAAAATTATAACTTGCTTTACAGACAATAAAAGGATGCATGGTAGTGACAGTAGTAGTGAGAGAAGGTATCAAATAAAATGCTGATGAGGATGATAATATGTGTAAATTATTAACATCTGTAGGAAAGAATTAAGTGTCATTATGGAGCCTTTTAGTACAAATGAAGCTCGACAGGTCTTTTTGTTTCTCATATTAATGAGTGGCACTGCACCAAATTCATTCAGCTCTTGAAAAAATGACAATAAAACATTGACTTGGTTATGGTGAGGAAAGGTGCATCAATCAGAAGGAAAACATATTGAAGTGTTCATTATTTTGTCCTTGTCACTGCTAAGATACAGGATTAGTGTTGCAAATGCAGTGAATTTATATTCACTGCATTCACCTAGTCATATACATATATACATAATAAACATTTTGGTTTGTTATAAGCAGATATGCATGCAAACATGTTACATTATAATGAATGTCCAGGGAATTTTCGGGAATTTTCCCTTGCTGAGTCAAACTGTCGTGAATATTGGCATAACCAGTGTGCGAAATAAGGGGGAGCAAAGGGGAGCACAGCTCCCCTGCTGGTGACATGAGCTCCCCTGGCTGGAAACATTGTGAAATTTTGGGGGAGCGATGCCTGCTCGGTGCCGGCCAGCACCGCACGGTGTATGTGGCCACCCGGTCAGGTCTGCCGTAAGCAGGAGGATTTTGCGGAAGCAGGAGGACGTGCATGTGCTCCTGCATGAGCGCCCGCACCGTACTGGAGCACACCCCCTCCAACCGTGCCAGAGTAATTTTAAGTTGATTTAATTAAACAGTCAAACGTTACTTTGGTGGTCCGTGGATTAATTTTTATCATGTGGATTGAAGTTTGCGTAGCCCATATAAATGCTCGGGAAATCTGTTGTTCAAATGAAATTAACCTGATCCAGGGCGTTTTATGTAAATATCCTACATTAAGATATTAATGGTATCACCCGTGTGCAATAAATTTTCTCTTTATAATAATCCTATGTCTGTTCTGTTGTAGGATATTAATACAACGACCAGCAGTTATACAGCGTTAATAAGAGGTCTAGGCTATTAATTCAGGCATAGGACTGTGTACAGTACTATTGTTAAGGTGTGCATATGAAGTGGTTCAAACTACCCATTAAAATGCATAGAAATGCAGGAAATTGAATTGTGATGCTGATGTGACGATCGTCTGTCTCAGTGGAAGTGCTGTAGCCTAGTGGAGCATAGGCTACTGATTGATGATGATCAAATGTGCTCGAATTATTTGCATATGTGAATCATGGTGGACAGTTGAATTTGCATTGAATCATGCAACATATTTGTTTCCACCAAAATGCAAAGTTGACTGTTTATATTTAAGTTTTATATTTAAGTTTTATTTCACACACTTGGGTATGGCGACGATTTTACAGTGTGCTGGCATTGTGGCCTTTGGGTTAGATGTGAGTCCTGAATTCAGGAGATTTATTGATTGTTTATTTTTGCCCCATTCATCTTAAGTTAACAACAACAAAAATGAAATTTCTTAATTTCTTAATTTCTTAAAAGCTTAAATTTCTATGGAAACTTTTTAAAAACCTCATTCAAATTGATGACAAGAAAAAAAACGAAAATTCCCAAAATTCCCAAGCTAAATTTTCCCGGGAATTTTCGGAAAAATTGAAAAAAAAGTGACAGCAAAAATCTTCTGAAAATTTCCAATATTCCAGAGCAAAAATTCCCACATGAATTTTCGGAAACTTTCTGGGAAATTTACCGGAAACTTTCCACCCCTTTGCAACACTATACAGGATCAAAGTCTTTTTTTTTTTTTTTTTTTTTTTTTGAGAAACCATGATTAAACTAGCTTTTCGCAATATTGCTGAAGGTTTATACTTGCACTGGAAACATCACCTGAATTTTCATGTTTTTATGATGATGTAAGGTTTTTTAAGGGCTAAGAGACTGCACAATCCGTTTTCAGATACATTCAGGGCCATTAATAGGAGCTGCTGTTTAGTCAGCTGTAGTGCAGAAATTTCTAAGACACCCAGTCCTGAATATCAGTTACACAGTGATGTAACACAGTGACTTAGTTAAATCACCGGGTTTTACTGACAGATACAGCTGAGTGTCATTGGTGTAGCGGTGGAAGGCATTTTCTCTGGCAGGTGAGATGGCCAAAGGGGTAACATGCAAATTGAAAGTAAAATTAGACCTAGAATTGAGGTACATCACAGGCAACTAGAAAAACTACATGTTCTGGATAAAATGTGTGAGCTAGCTGAAAGGAGCAGAAGTGACGGCAGTATTTCTTAACCAACATGTTCCTTCATGAAAAAAAATGATCAGCCGTACTCTTAAGAATACCTAATATTAAAATACAGAAGCATACATTGAATTGATGCCGAGAAGTAAAAATAATAGCATTTTGTCTATGGAGTAGACTGATACATAATAAAAGGGTATATAATAATGCGTATATAATGAAAATTGTGTCTTAGTGGAATGTATTTAAATGTAATAAAGGCTAAAAGTATGCCTAAGAAGCACTTTGATTGGCATGCAGACACAACTCATGAATTCTTTCTTAGTTAAACCATTACAACTCACTGTGAAATCATCTTAAAGTGCTGCAGTGCAACCCTAAAACAACACAATGCCACTCTAAAGTACTGAGATATTACCTTCAAACACCACAATGCCAGTTAAAGGGACAAAACGAAAACTCTGCATTTCATGTTACTGGGCCTAAAACACTCAGACATATTTGAATCAAATTTAGAGTATTCTTTATAAGTATACACTTTATTAAGTCATTTTTTTCTTATTTTCAGGAAGTGATCGGGAAGTCTGTGAAACAGGCTGTGTTCTTGTCCCTGTACACTGTACCAGAGAGGTACGGTCTAATCTGCCAGTTAATGATATGCAGTATCCGAAATGTAATCAAAATAACCCGAGCAAAGATCTATCTGTTTTTGCTTACTGTCTTTGCAGCTCTGAAAACACACCTCGACTGTTTGAACTTCCATCTTTGTAAGTAGAACACAGCCATCCTGTAATAATTGATTGGTGTGTGTCAGTCAGACAGTGCCTTATATTAAAGTGATACATTGGAACCTGATCACTTAAAATTTGCTGCAAAACTCACCACTTTTAAGAGAGCTGACAAATCCTGGTTAATTCAGCAACAAACCTGTACTCATGTCTGTTTTTTCCTCTGTTCACAACTATGTCCTTTTCTGATTTTCTGTAATTATGCTACTGCTAAATTTGTGTTTTATTGTGTCTTGCTGTAATCAGTTTACCCTTTTTCAAATTCTTGCATTGGATAGCTGTTTTCAGTTTGTCTGTGTACATTGTATCAGTCCCCATCAAATGAAAACAATAAATGATAAATACTTGGCATGCTTGGCTGTCATACAGGTGGAATGACAAGAAGACCAATATGCACTATGTTGTGTTCTGCATGCCAGAGGTTTCACCCTCCAAGCTCTACTTATTACGGAAGGGCACAGACCCCTACAGGTATATTGCTCTGATGGTGTGTGTGTGTGTGTGTGTGTGTGTGTGTGTGTGTGTGTGTATGTATTTATATCTACATATGTGTGTGTGTGTGTGTGTGTGTGTGTGTCTGTTTTTAACCCTACTCTTGTTCACACAGGCAAATCCCCAACAGCCTCATGTCGATTGACCTGAGTGCAGTTCTCAGCCACCATCTTGAGAATGAAGATGATGGAAATGCGAGAGTCCGGTGAGTGCCTCTCCCCTCGTTCTGATCCCCGAAATTCTTCAAACAGGCACAAATGCAAATGAATGTGATACTTTTTCCTCGGCTAGTGAGGGATTTGCAAGATTCTGGAGTGTCCATTTGCTTCTCAGGCCTGATTTTGTATGCAGTTGCCTGGATGCTCGTTTCTATGACGACGAAATTTTAACTGTGGTGTTGGACGTGCCGGAGGAGTACAGGGGCCGTGTCCTGGCTCAGCTCCCGCTCGGCTCCGCCCTCAGCTGTGAGACCGAGTTCAACTGGGACCCGAGTCTCAGGTGTGTGTCGTTGGGAATATCCGTCTCCCTCGCCTAACAACAAGTCAACACCCCTCACCTCTAAACCTGCAGTTTGTTTCACCTCATGCCTCGTGCTGAGATGTCAGTTCTACACTTTGTTCTGTGCAGCTGAGTCTAGTCGTAGCTTAATGCAATTAAATTTGTCTCTTAATTAGCGAGGCATGCATGTTACATATTTATAATCTAATTATTTTCAGCAAAGGGGAGGGAACAAATACCATACAGAGTCATGTATTTATCAAATATCCAGTGCAATGCAGTGATTTTAATTCAATCAGGAAAAGCTTGCTATGCTTTTTCTAATGTGAGCTGTATGTTTCTTTCCAGTCATGAGAGGGTGGGGGTGAAAATCATGAAATTTTAAATGCCACATGTCAAATAGAAAGTACAATCCAAAGGCTCTGAGCACAGTGGTCTCTCTGTCCCCCCTCTCTGTTTCCATTTTTGGCATCCCCAGACTCAGAGTGGGTTCCTCGCTTTTTCTGGTGGAAAAATATTCATATCTTCATAATAAGGAGAGAAATGGGAGAAGACAAATAAATGTGTTGTCAGCATTTTGCATTGGCATGTGATTATCTCAGCAGCCATTCACGTTGTCTCTTGCCTTTTTCTCCTCTGTGGACACAGCCACCGTCTGACAAGACTATGTGGAACCTTAGTAAACATTTATACAATCAATCAAACAGGGCATTCATTAAAATCTGGGTTTATTCACTGTAAGCATTTTATGTTATCTGGATTTATTTGAACTAGTCTGGTTACTGAAAACAATCTTATTCTTTTGACAGCCTATAGGATAGCTTGCATAAAGGATGTTAGTCAAATTTCCACAACTGGGAAATGTGATTTCCATTGCACTGCTAGATATCACTTTATATCACTTCACTATATGACTTGATTACAAAACCAGATTTTGGCTTCTAGAGACAACTGCTAACATGAACAAGTCAGGTCATGGCACTGATAACAGCTGCTGAGACAGAGGATGACTCTGGGTCACTGTATATTGTCAGGTTGGACCAGCAGAGCGATGCCATCCCCTGCCAAGGCCTGGTGTTGGGGAACCAGTTGCGGGACCTGGAGAACATGAAGGCTCAGTTTGTAGCTGTCAACGGAATCCGCAAAGTGGCCTGTGTGGTATGTGTGCTTTACTCCATTGGGGCAGGGTGATTTTGGTTTTGGAATCTGGATTTGATGATAAAGAAAAGTCTTTTCTTCATCAAAGTTGGGGTTTGGGTTAGAATGTAGGGGGAAAACCTGCTTTTAAAAATGTGCCTGTTTGCTTGTGTCTTGTGTCAGCTGAGTGCCAATCTGAGGCACGTCCGTGTTTTTGAGATGGACGTGGAAGATGAGGAGGATGAGGAAGGAGAGTCGCAGAATGCCAGTGCTGACCAGGATGGGCTTGAAACGACAGGGGAAGGGGAGCAGGAGGCTGAAGATGAAGCTGAGGAGCATGGAGGGGAAGTGTACCAAAAGACAGAGGACCATCTGGAGTCAGAGGAGGCACTGGAACTCTCTTAATTTGCTAATCAGACCAGGACAAGAGGGTCCATCTCTGGTTTAACACACACTAAAACAGGACTTCAGTCTACCCTTTGCTTGTTACAAAAAAATGTCTGCATATACAGGTTTGAAAAAAGCATTTGTTTGGAAATAAAGTTATTTTAATATGAGCCTGAGTTCATTTTGTTTTGAAGTGTTAACCTTGTTCTTAATTTATCTACTCAGTTTTAAATTATACTTAGCTTTAACAAAGCTTTTCTTGAGATTAAAGAATCAATATGCGTCGTCTATAAAACACTAGCTGTAAAAGAGATGAGTATTGGTAGATACGAGGTTTTCGCATGACAAAGACCAAACGCGTATTAACCAGGCTGGGGCCATGAGCGCGCAAATAGGTGTTGGTAACGTGCTCGTCTCCGATAAGGCACGTGATGACGTAAGGTATCCGCCGCCTGTTGGTCTTTCACAGTTGGCAACGAGTATTGTGAAAATGGCCTCGACCCTACCCGTACGTAGGAATAACCGGAGAAGATGACGATGTTGTGCTTTTCAACTCCGTTGAACACCAAAGTGTCTTCACTAAACACTTAGATAACAGTCAAGTAAGCGGAAATTAAGAGACTATCAGCCGGTAAGCGACTAACAATTCAACAGACCACCGCATATTTTCGTAGAGCTGAGGAGCCACCATGGAGGATATCAACTCAAATATCAACGCGGACTTGGAGGTGCGGAAGCTACAGGACTTGGTGAAGAAACTCGAACAGCAAAATGAACAGCTTCGGAGTAGGTCCACACTGTTGTCCTCGTCAGGAGCAGTGTCAGGGAACCACAGACCCCTTAGTGCCGGATACGAGTCGTCCCTGTCAGCCGGGATGGCAGCCGGTCTGGCCGGCTTCCCTGGGGTGGGGTTCGGCGGAACGGGAGGCTACGGTGGGCTTTTGGAGAATAATCGTTGTCTGAGCCCCAGACTGTCTTACGATGGCATCAGTTTCAGGAGAGCATATGAGGCTGAAGGGGCATCGGCTGCCAGCTCCGTCTCCAGTATGAACTCATTTTATCCAGAAACCGCTGGAAGCTTTAAAGACGAAGGGGAACCCTCAATCCTAGACGAAGTAGAAATATTAGATCTGGAAGACATGGATTGTCTAAACGAAGATGAAGACAGCTGGTGAGTGACAGTTGACATGCAGACTTGTCTATGGTAACTGGTGGTAGCTTTTACACGCACCATACACCCGTGTTTGTTGTCCCCTAGTGTTTGGTGACAGCTGTAAATGCCGGGCACAGCTGCCCCAGACATTAGCCACCATGACAAGCGCCTGGCTTTTGGATTCATAACCATCCTCTCAGTGGCTCGCCTGAAACTAAAGTCATCTGCACAAAACGAGAGGCATTGTTGATCACTGACTGAGGGATGTTGTTTGGCTCATATGTGGGCGCTGCCAAGCCACTTCTCTGACGTAAGCTTTAGATAGACATGCTTTGTCATGAGAGCACAACCAAATGGTCAGCTGTCTCACCTTGCTAGCAACCATGTTTCTCCCCAGAAACGGCTGTTGATGTTTATCCAGTTAAATGCAGGGCTAGCAGCAGGCCTCTTTTAGCAACAGGCCCTCCACTGCGAGGTCTCAGTCCCTGGTGATGTGTTGAACAGTTTTGATGTTGTGATGTGGCAGATTGCTTGGCTTGTCATGGCAGTGGTGGCAGGAGATCAGTGTGCACACTGAAACTGGAAGTTGTAAGCCTGCATGAAGCCGGTTGGGAGACGTAGCCATGGTTACGTCCCCTGTCAGGACTCCCATTAGCACACCAGTTGCCACCACAGCTAAAACTGCCGCACAGCCTAAATGAGAAAGCAAAGAGTCTGAGGATGTGAAATCAAACTGGTACCTCACATGATGTAGGGCTCAGAGTCAAGTAGGGTCAATCACTGCTGTTTGCCAACATAGTGCATCATGTTTTCTATTTACAGGGCTTTAACATTGCTATAAATAATATAGCAGTGTTGTCCTGTGGCCAAGGATGGTCATCATGTCGGTCTCATTTTTATCAGAATCACTCCGGCAGGCCTCATTGTTCATACACCTACTCTTAATCCTCTCACACCACATTTGGTTTTGCATTATTTCCCCAGCACTGAGCATTTATGGGTTTCAGGGTTAGGTGGCTTTACATAGATATCCCTTGAAAGTGTAATCCTCGAAACGGGAGAGTATGATTGGATTTGTGCTGCTGTGTAAATCTCGTCGTTCATCCCAACTCCAGGGTATCCCTCTAACAGTTGGAGAGGCAGAGATCAGGCTTTACTACATGGCTGATGTCAAACATGTTGACTTGGTAGATGGGTTTAAAGAAGATTAGACTGGATAGAGGGCAGTTATTTGTATGGCTGCAGTGACTGACTGACATTAGTGTAATGATGGGCCTTCCTCAGAGAATGCCCTTGTTTTCTGTCTTGTTAAGAAAGGTTTGTTCGGCCCTGATTGGCTCCTTTTCCATCAGGGCATTGTTCTTTGAAAGCAGGTCATCTTCAGCCCATTTTAGGTTGCAAGGAACTAAAAAGACTGACATGACTGCGAGGTATGAGAATTCACAGCTCACTGGCAAGCTATGAACCACATCATCAGAGTAAACAACCTTTTCTCAGCTCCATGCCTGTGCCAGTGCGAATGAGCGAAACATAAAACTTTGGTATTATATTTTCAGTCTGGGTTCACCCAGGCCTCACAAACCCAGTCTCGGCTCATTCTGTCCTGTCTGTTTCTCTGCCCTCTGTTTCAGATTGATATCTGGGATTACTCACTGGTACCTTGCTCTCACCTGCCCCTGTCATGAACTCCTGTAATCTCTCAGTTAGTATCAGAGTGGATTTAAAGTGCTGCCTGCTCCCACAGTGCTGTGCAGCTGATCAATAGATGCATGTCACATGTTCTGATATGTGTGGACATGATACATCATCATACAGCATACATGACATTGAGGAGTGGAGCAGGAAGAGTAGGCTGTGTAACGTATAGCCTCATGTCGTACTGGATGTGAATACTAACCATGTTGACATAAGGTGAGACAGTGTAGTTGTAGATTTCACTCCCCTGCTGTAGTTTAAAGAGAGGCCTGTATTTCTCTGCATTAGCCTGCTGTGGCCTGTACAGCTATTACTGCTCTCATCATGAAAGGTTTCCTCTGTGGGTGAAACAGAGCTGACAGCTGCTGACTCAAGATGTTTCTTCTGGGTAGAATCGCTTCTCTTCTCTTCTCTTCTCTTCTCTTCTCTTCTCTTCTCTTCTCTTCTCTTCTCTTCTCTTCTCTTCTCTTAAACTGAATGAACTTAAAACTTTGTATTGCAGGACTGTAATAATTGTTGAAACAGAATTCTGTTCTTTGCAGATTCTGTTTTCAGAAGGTTATACAATATGAATCAATCCACTGAACAAGGACAGAAACTAATTGCTTTTTTATATGAGTTATGCTATCAAAAGTTCAATCTTAACTGTAGCAAGAGCTATAAGTTGCACTGCCCTCATTATTGATAGAGTTATAACTGCAGAGATATAGAGCACTAATTTCTGCAAAATCTTAAACAGAGTGGCAGTATTTTCTCCAAGGAATCACCAATACATTCAAGACTTAATCGCCAAAGTAACCAGTCACCTGTTATCATCATCATCATCATCATCATCAACTTGTTTATTGGGACTCGTAGTCCATAAAAAGACAAGTACATACATATAAAAACACATGACACCATACAAAAAAGGTTAAGAACAAGAGATAGCTCTATACCAGACACTTGTACCAAAATTTCCACATTACAGAGTCATACCTCACAGAGCTATACTTGGGGTTATTAGTCAGCCCCACAATGACAGCATTCTGTGACACATTCAGACGACAGATAAATCTGTACATCAGGTTTCTCAAGAGTGCCTACAAGTAGTAAATATGAAATATGATCTGAAATAAAACAAAAGCTAATTTGGAGGTACATTTTCTTTTCTTTTGTGCTGAAAAAAGTCAAACCATTACCCATAAAATGCATTTTTTCTTGTTCTTATTCTCTCAATGGGATTGGAGTTGTCAACGATAAAACGCTGCACAGCTATTTGTTTCCCTCTCAGTGAATACATTTCCTCATATAACTAGGTCTATCAGGTCACACCCCTATTGATTATAATATTCAATCTTTCTCCCATGCAGCCTGCCTTTGTTCACTAGCATTCTGTATTAGAAATAGCTGTATTCATGAGGTTTTCATTCATAGATGTTTGTCATGGGGTGCGGAAAAAAAACAGACATGGTATACTTCTGAAACATTCACCTACAGAACTGCACTTTAATGTCAAGTATCAATTTCCGAGCTTTGAATGTAAGGTTATATAATAATGCTCTTGTCAAATAATGTTGTGAAAAATGGGTAAAAAAAAAAAAAAAAAAAAAAAAAAAAACTGTGGCTGAAAGAGTACTTTA
Organism: Myripristis murdjan; assembly: GCF_902150065.1. Taxonomy (NCBI): domain Eukaryota; kingdom Metazoa; phylum Chordata; class Actinopteri; order Holocentriformes; family Holocentridae; genus Myripristis; species Myripristis murdjan. Next base: position 17,525,407 of record NC_043983.1, on the reverse strand, counting down.
AAGCAGTGGTTCTCAACCTTTGTGGTTTGTGACTCCAGCTCTTAAAATAAACCCTTGCCTACTTGCGACCCCCTGTCACAGACTGCACATGCAGAGTGGTGAGCAGTCCACCTAAAAATGACTGCTTTTTCAGATTGTTGCATTTGCTGAATAACTAGAGGACATGGTCTTGCGTTTTGAAACTTCTCAATATTTCACAAGAAAACTGAAAAAAGAGTAATATCTGAAAAAATACGTGGTAATTTTATACATTAAAAATGTTTTTTCTTTCCCCTATGTCTTAATCATCTTGCAACTCACTGGGTCTTGAATTTCAGTTTTGCCCACACCGTTTCTTCATTTGTGAATTTTTACTTATACATGGCGCCCTGTGCTAATTGATTTTAACACTGAAGTCAAAAGAAAATTGAAATAGCCTAGTGCACCATATCATAACTGTTTATTAGTGCTGTGATAATCACATCAGAGGATTTTTGGTGATTCCAGCACATACTAGTAACGGGTGTCTCTTTCACCATGCAGATGATTGTGCTGCTTTATCAGCTTTATTTTATCTGTTAATTGTGTATGCAATTATGTTTTTTTTTTTTCCAGGCTGTATGAGGCGAAACTGAACAGCCCCCTTCAGAAATCCTTGAGTCCTATCGTGTGGTGCCGCCAGGCTCTGGACAACCCCAGTCCTGACATGGAGTCGGCCAAGCGCTCCCTCATCCACAGACTGGATCTCACTATGGCGGGTAAACAACACCACCCACCTCTCTCTGCCGCTCATGAGAGGGGAGAAAGCACATTCAACACAAGCATATCCAGTATATTGTTCAGTCTAATAATGATTCATAATAATGTCATATTTTGTGGATCCACGTAGGGTAACTCTCTTGCATGGCTTGAACCTGTGTTCTCTTGTTGAAAGACAGTTTCCATGCTCAGTGTGCCACCCTCCTGCCCAACATATGAGAAAACAATTGATTGTCTGTTTTTCCTCTTCAAGGATTTCATATTTTTCTGCACAGCAACTCCAATTTTTGTTTGTTTGTTTGTTTGTTTGTTTGTTTGTTTTTTTGGAAATCTGTGTTCATGATCTCATCTCTAATAGAGCTAAAAGCCATTTGTATTAAATTAGGCATGACATGTTTGCTTTTTCTTGCCTAATTATGTGTGAAGTGAGTCATTATGGGAGAACAGATACTTCATCTTTATCATAAAACCAATTCTAACTAACTTTAAAATCATCTGTAATCAGTGTAACATGATAAACCTTTTTATAGCTCACAAAAGCCTATGCAGTATCAGTGAAACTATGTAGCATGTGACCAACACGAATATTTTTAAGATTACCATAACCATCAGGGCACTGGAAAGGAGACTAAAAACGGATTTTCCACAGCTGTGAAAAGCTGCTGTCTGTGTTTGCTCTCAGAGGATGTACGTCTCTACAGCCTGATCAAAATTATTCAGTAACATTTTCCTTGTTGTTGCTTACTGCCATGCATTTTTGGATTGTCAAAACAATTATCACACCTGACAATTATTCTTTCTTTTCTCTTAATTTCCCCCCTCTTTATTTTGTAAGACTCTTATTGTTTTTTTTTCTTTTAGAGGTTGTATAAATGCTTATCCACTTAATAATGCTTTTGTTTGCTAACTTAATTTAAAGTTAAAGTATTGGAAAGGACTCAGTGTTTCCCTTTTTGTTGCTTGCTCCTTTGCACTGTTTTATGCATCTGAGTAATATTTAATTTACAGTACTGCACTTTGGCACATTTGGCATCTCTGCTTTAAATAACCTGTTGCCAAGATTTGTTCCACTTTCAGGTGCATTCCTATGTATTAGTTTGCTGAATCACTGGCTTTTCTCCCCAGAAATTCATAATCATACCATTATGTAATCACTAGAGCATGGGTCATAGAGATGTTGGTACCAGCAAACATGCTGTGCTACCCTCTGTTGAAATTAGTTCATTCTGGATGAGTTATATTATATTGCCAAAATGGTTGTGAGTTGGTATTTTCACCAGAAACCCTGGCTTTCTTCCCGAGAAGTGTATTGGTGTCACGGTGACATCTGTGTCCCCTGGTGCAGAGTTAAATGTGTGTAGTTGTGCACATGGATGGTTGTGCATGACACTCTGTAGGACACTTTTTGACCCTCTGCAGGTGCAGCCTGTGTGGCTCTGTGACCACTGCTGATGTTCAAATTAAGCATGTCATGCTGCATTTGAAATTCTTTCCCTTCTCCCTAACACTCTCCAAACAGTCTCCTGACTTTCCTCTCTCTGCTTGCTGCTTTTGGTGCCATGCCTCACCTAAGCATTGACACAAGCTATCAAGTAAGAAGAGTACATGTTATGTTTTCTTTGTATCATCCTTTGTCCTTTAAACTCGTGCTGTGGCTGTTTTCTCAGCTTTTGTGAGATACTAATTATAGTTAAATCCTCAGTGAGGAGGACAGGCCTCAAATCCTTTCAGCTAAAACGAGAGCGGTCAGTTCCATTTTTACAGAGGTATGTCCATGTGACAGTTGGATCATATTGAGCAACAGTCCACTGAAGGTTGTTCACTGGAGAGGATGTATCTATGTAACTCAGTTGCACAACACCGGCTTTGAACAGCACCTGGCTTGACGGCTGCCTCTTGATCAGGGGCATCCAGACATTTGGTGTCAGGGGCACCTGTCCTGCCAATGGCTTTGTGCCTTTGTGATTTATCCTAAGAGCACTCTTAATGAGGAAAGCATACTTGTTGTGCAGTAGATGACTAATGCTACTGATAATTAGCCACTTCAGTGGGGTTTAGGGAAATGTAGCTTTGGGTGGTGATATCATCACTATAGGTGTGGAAAGAGGATACAGTAATCATTACAAGTGTCCCTACAGCCACATTTAGGGCTGAACAAATAATCAAGATAATATCAAAATCGCTGTATGGCCAAATGCAGTAGCCAAATCTTAGGTGCTGCAGTTTTTTGGTAAAGGTAAAATGTGTGACACAGTACCATAATAAATGAAGTATTATGGTGTTTTTCCTCAGTGAAAATGAAAGTTATGTTACAAAAATGATAATTTCCACTATACTGCAATCATAATATCTATCAATATATAGATCTATCTATCTATCTATATATATATATCTATATCTATATACAGTATATAGAAAGAGAGAGAGAGATTTTTTTTTTTTTTTAACCATATCCATATCCTAGTCACTGTTAGCTCTCTGCTCTCCTTCATTGGCATTGTGAACACTGGTGTCAGTTCCATAATGGATTATAAAAAAAAAGATTCACAGAACTTATATCCTCCAAGGAGTTCAGCCTGTTCATTGACCAGGTTGTGGAAACGTAATGACATTTACAGTGTCTGTAGTAGTAAATATGTTACAAGTGAGCTCTCTTTTCTCTGCCTCTCTACCTAAGGAGAGAGGAGGGAGGCTCTATGACATGCAGAGTGCACTTGCACTGTGAGTGAAAGAGAGACTCACCACAGACACACCCTCATGGCTCCTGGCTACTTGTCTTCACACCCAGTCCCTGAGAGCACTGTAGAAAGCCTGTTGCCATGGCGTTGGTGGAGTTTGTATTGGCAAAGGAAGAGATCTTACTCACAGTAAAGACTCTCCTATCTCTTACCATACAAATTTGAGAGGAAGAAATGTACATGTGTGCTTGCCTGTGGTGCCAGCTACACACACATAACACACCAACATATTTCAAACACAAACTTTAGCCTCAGTTTGTCCATGGTGACCAGGCCTTTTGTCTGTGCACACCCTGTTAAATGGAATCCTGAAACACTGTGCCTCACTTATGTAACTGACAGCAGGGAGGAGGGCTACTCCATGAGATCACTGCCTGAGTTAACTATAATAGTAAGACCGAACTGCTTTATTTATTTCATGTTATCCAGTTCAGCAGCAATGCTATTTCACTGGCGTAATGGTGTATGGTAGGCCAGCTCCTTGTTTCGTTTCCCTGCTAGTTTCCTCCTTTTGCATGTTTTTTTCTGATTCACAATAAGCCCCTCTGTTTCCTCTTCTCATGTGAAATGCTTGAAGCTTTCCATGTCTGTTTTAAGCCTTTTTTTAAAATATCAAGTAGACCTCAATGCCAAACACTGTCTTCTTTCCCTCTCCCTAACCCTGAGACTCTCTAGGTTACACATTTTTTGTCAGGCTGGTGTGTGCTCACTTCATTTGAGTTGTTTCTTTGCCAGCAGACACTGCCCTAATGATTCCACAGACAAACTGTCAATAAGGAAAGGCCTCTTGTTCTATTTCACATTGCAGCAAATAGAAACTGCACTAATCAGCAGGCGCAGAAAGAGGCTCTTCTCTTTTTTTGATTACGATTTGTTTTAGGATGGAGGATTTGAGGACACTCTATTTTGGTTGGTCCCTGTGCTGCAGATCCCTGTAGATTCATCCGTGTCTCTTCCTAGTAAAGATTTACTGCTGGAGCTGCTGTGATAGAGCCTGCTGACTTCTGACCCCTTGCAAACCCTCTGACTCTGAACCCCTAGCTGGGACCATATGGGCAGCAGCTCCCCTCATGATTTTGCAGCTAAGAACCAGCTCACAAGGAAATCACACCAACAGTGGCAAAACACAGAAATCCAATTCATTTATGTGGAACACTCTCTGTGTTTGTTTGCCCCCATTGTGTCTATGAGGAAGCACTGCCTCCTAGGCAATGGTTACGTTCATGGTTAGGGTTAGGAAGCACTGCTTAGGGGCAGCCTTTGGGGGAAAAAAGTACTCAGCCTTGACCGCTAGTTGCCTTTTCTGTGGGCCGTTATTGGTTGCTAGTCAGAGAGAAGAACTGTCTGTAAGATGATTGTTTCAACAAATATTTTACATTGCACAAAGGACAGGGAGTCTCAGGTTAGTGTTGCTGTAGCCTACTACATAATAGCATGTTGTATGATTATTGGGACAATAAAATGAGGCTTGTCTTTTGCAGACAAGCTAGCAAGGTTCTCTGGCTTTATGGTTACTGTTCGGGGATTTGTTGTTGCACGCCCTTAATTCAGTCCATGTGATCATAGACAGCAGACTTAAACAGACAGTCTACTCTGTCACTGTTGGCCTGAACTGGGTGTTAGGTTAAGTTATATATGCCTCCAGGAATCAAGAATAGGCTGATCAGTCCTAATCATGTGTGGTGTGGCTCCTCTGCTCCACAGCAGCAGATACTAAACACACAGAGGTGCCTCTCAGAGGGCAGCCTGAGCCCTCAGCAGCTGGATACAAATATGTCACTTAGGGTGCTCTGTTTATCAGGAGTGTTAGCATAAAGGATAATATTGGCAGCCACAAGAATACAGTAAGGCTGGGCAGATGGCTTACATGATTGTTTTGATTTCAGCACAGACTTTTTTTTATAACCGGATAAGCAGTTTTAATCTCTTAGCTCGGTCTGTCTTTGCACGGAAAATGAAGCGACCTTTGGTTAATGGTGTAGGGTGGTATGGACGTAAATGTTGTCCTGTTGTTGACATTCCTCAGCAGATGATCCGTGAGGATGGCAGCAGTGTGGACATGGTGGTATTTCCTAAATAATGCAGGAGAACAGAGTGCAGAGCACTGAGAGAGAGGGAGAGAGTGGAAAGAGTAATGTGGAAAGGAGAGAGAGCTGATCATAAAAGGCTCCTATCCAGTCACCACCCAGCTGTGTAAACACATTCTGATAGGGAGGGAGAAAGAAACAGAGGGATGAGTAAACGAGCGGCCTTGGAAATTATGGGACAGTATTCAGCACAGAACAAGCACTGATTGGGTATTAGCTGAGGGGAGCGGTCTGCAGTATAAAATACTAGTCAGCCAAACCACTGAAATCCTCCAGTGACCAGCAGCCTGTCCAGGCCAGGATCTCATGTCTGAGACCAGGCACTGCAAACAATCTGCCTCAATGGGACTTTGTGGAGCTCTCTGCTGTTTCAGTTTCACAGAGAATTGCATTGTCCTCTTATTAACTCTGTGTATGGCTTGAATGGCATGTATTGTTAAGTGTTTCTGCCAGCTAATGATGAAGGAGCTCTCTGTCAGACCCACGCCTACCATATGTTTTAAGAGACTCTTGAATGCCAGTTTGCAAGTGCCAGTGCACTGCAGAGCTTTCACAAAATGGTCAGTTGTACGTAAGATGCAGTAAAGTCCTGGGACGGCCAACAGGCTTAGGTGAATATTAGAGTATGTAAGTGCATCTTTAGGGGCTTTGATTTGTGCTGCAGCAGTGTTCACATACGTGTCAGATGAAATAATGTATTCTTCTGTGACTCGACAAGATATGGTGCCAAATTTCACACATTCTCTAACACATTTTGCATCATCTGCTTATACCCTTAACTAGACAGGGTGATTTGCAACAAGGCACAATGGTGACTCTGAATGCTTCAAACATTAGCAATTACAAGAATTGTTGCATATCTCAAGAGCAATGTCCCAGAATTTCTTCATTTTTTGATCCCTTCTCTGTATTTCCTAACTTAAACTCTGAAACAGTATTATTATTATTATTATTATTGTTGTTGTTGTTGTAATTGCAGCTTGCAGTGATCACCTTTTTAGCTTGTCAACTAGAATACACTTACAAGTCAGTTAATATAACATAATGCCAAGCAAGTCCATCTCCCTTCTTGTGGTGAATTGATGTTGTAGTTTATCCCACTTCTTCTTTGACTCTTCACAGCTAACAAGCGCAGGAGCCTGTATGGAAGCCCCTACAGCCCACAAGTTGGCTATGGAAGCCCATATAGCACAAACACGGCAAACAGCCCTTACAGCAGTGGCTTCAACTCCCCCTCCTCCACCCCTAGCAGAGTGCCCATTGTCAGACAGCAGCTAATGCCTGGGAATGCAGGTAGGGGGCTCTCTATCGTTTGATAACAATTGTAGGACATTTATGTTGCTGAAATGTGTTCATGTAAGGTATTTGTTCATGTTGTTTCCTTGCCAGTTCACCAGCGTAACGCCGCAGCAGACAGAAATCCTCCAGCGGTGAGCCCACAATCGTCAGTGGACAGTGAGCTCAGCACCTCAGAAATGGATGAGGACTCAGTGGGCTCCTCAACCACCTACAAACTCAATGACGTCACTGATGTCCAGATACTGGCACGCATGCAGGAGGAGAGTATGTATCAATATCAGTCTTTTCTTTAATGGTACTGGGTGTTATTTACACTGCCTCCTAACTGAGAGTGCATCTCTTGTCAGGTTTGAGACAGGACTATGCTGCGACAGCGTCCAGGCGGAGCTCAGGTTCATCCTGCCACTCACTGCGGCGCAGCACCTTCAGCGACCAGGAGTTAGACGCACACAGTCTGGAGGACGAGGAAGAGGCAGTGCACCCTGCGTTCCACCTGCCCTCAAACCGCTTCAGCCCCTCACCTCGGCACTCTCCCCGTGCCTCTCCCAGGAACTCACCCCGCTCACGTTCCCCAGCCCGCTCTATTGAATATAGCCACAGCCGCGGCTCACCTCAGCCCATCATCAGCCGCCTGCAGCAGCCTCGCCACTCTCTGCAGGGCCACGGGCCCGACCTGCAGACCAATGTGGTCAAGAACGAAGGTAGGAAGGCGCTGGCAGACAAACCCAGATTGACATGTTGTACATCTGTAGCTGATGTCAAACACTCAGCAGTGTAAGTTTATTTTCTACTCTTTCTGCTACTGTTGTAGAAAAGCTGCGTCGTAGTCTTCCCAACCTCACTCGCTCCTCAGCAGTAGCGGCCCAGGCCCCAGAGCCCGTCAAGAACAGCCGCAGCTGTGAGTCCAACCTGCAAGTGCCAAATGGAGGCTCTCCCAGACATCAGAGCCAGTCTGCTAGTGAGTATTGCACAAAGAAGATAGGATGTTATTGAGTATAACAGTGTAACATACAAAGAATATTAGAGACAGACCCACATGCACAAAGTTGAATTCATTCTGCTTTCTTTCTAAAACAAAGAACAAAGTCACCTTTACTCTGTAGTAGCTACCAGAGACAGAGATTGTTCTATCTATAATTGATATCACTTTGTATTGTCTGTTGACTTTAATAAATAACATTTTTGTTTTGCTCTCCAAGTACACTAAACATTTAACATTATGACATGTTGCATAATCTTTAGTCAGGCATTGTGTGAGTGGGGATTCTGCTCCTTTTGGCTGCACCTTTAAAAAGCTCTGTTGCTTTGTAGTGCCTTGGCTGTGGTGTTTTGGGATCCTCTGTCTTTGATCATTTTCAGTTTTAATACCTTCTCCTGACACGCATCCTTTCCCTCTTCCTTTTTGCATCACTTTCACTCCAAATCAAACACGTCATACAGAATTAGAGCATGGTGCCAGCAACATAAGAATCAAAGGCCTCCCCTGGTATCAGTTGCACTAGTATTGTCTTAAATAATATAAACTTTTAGAGACAAAATCTAAGATCTTAAGATCCAACCTCTCTAAGTGAACACTGTCCTTTTCTAATGTATTTCCTTAAAAAGAGGTAAACAGACCTCCCAGTGACCTCCCTCTCGACTACTAGAGGCAGAGAAAAAACGGTCAAAGGGCAGATTTGAGCTGGTTAAACTTGTAGTTAAACAGCTTTATCCTGTCTTAACCAGGTCTCTGAGGGACACGGTGCTCATGACGGTCCAAGTGAAGTTTTTTTGGACAGTGAACTGATTTTGTTTACACAATAGATCAGAGATTTTGTTCTGCTGTTGTAGATCTGTATTTGTATACGTTAAGCCCACCAAGACATATATCTGCATTTGAGAGATGTATTGTCTTGATAGTTGTCCGTGTTTCTCGGCCTGAGCGTTGGCTGTACTGGGCATGTGTGACACCTCAACTCCTGCCTCTCTCTTTGACCTCTCGACTGTAAAGCATGTGCTACCTGTCTCACCCAACCCCTCCTCTCTCTGTGCTGAGACTGGTAGATTGGCTGTTTAACCTGGCAGCCTGCTCGTTCTCCTCCTGAATTGAGCCGCCTGCGACTGTTTGGCTGCGGAGCCCCCTAGTGGTCTAAGACTGCATCTCTGGCTGAGAACTCACTCAGGCTTGGCTGGCCTCCACTGCCTCACTAGCCCCTTTTCCCCTGATAGTGTTGTGAATCTCAGTCAGAACAAGCTCTGACTCCCATGCTCAACTGTCCCTGTTTTCCAGCAGCAGCCCAAATCCCAAGGTACTCGGCCCCCTCTCGCTCCTCCCCGAAACCCAAACAGCACCTCCAAAGCCCATCTGCCCTCCGAGGTAACAGCCTGCTTCTGGACAACGTGAAAGGATGCAGCAATGATGCATTATTCACAGTCAGCTGCTTGTGTACTAAAGGTGCAGATTGCTGTAGTGAAATTTATAAGTGACAGGAGAGATATATTGGGATGGAGCCTACATGGATAAGACATACTGATGCACGTCTGGCAGGGCAGCCTTAATGTCCACTCCAGCTATCTCCACGCTGAGATAGAAAGTGGACTTGGTGTGTGTTGTTAGCCTCCATCTTTGTTGTTCCATGCCCTCTTGGCCATTTTGAGAAATACAAGAAGGCAGCTTGCTATATGTCAAAAAAAGGAAGGAGGACGGAGAGAAGAGGTTTGTTAGTGAAGACAACAGCACAAGTTCGTACCTCCTCCAGGTATGGCCACCTCACTAAAAAGATACAATTACATTCATATTTCAAAGAGAGAACTAAAACAGCTTAGGGGTGAGTCAGGCTATTTCTATAGAAAATGACATTAAGCGTATAGGCACAGTAATGTTACAGTGACAGGTCTCTGCTGTTCCTGTGTTATTCTATTAGCCATCTTTAATGTTCTCCTTATATAGGATCAAACTTAAAATTTTGTACCATTCCTGTTTTCTTCTCTTATCATTAACTGGAATACACCAGATATACATACATAGTTCTTATGTTACATAAAACTTTAATGACATTTCAAAGATCAAAGTGAGATCAGGTTCAGCAAGAGGTCTATGACAGCCATTACATTGTACAAGCTAGATCTTTTATGTGCTTATTTTTTTAATGGTTATATCCCTTCTGTTCCTGTTGTTAGTAAACCAGATCTGAACTACCACAAAACCTTGAAGGAGTTAACAACTGTTTGGTTAAGGAAATCATTTCAGAGTCTTGATCAGCAACAAGTGGGATATGTAATGTGAAAACTGAAAATACTTTGCAATGATATTTTGTCAGACTTGTCCTTGTGCTACTGAGGAATGACCACAGGAAGTGCACATGTGGCCATCACACCAAATAGGAAGTGTTTAATCCCAAAATGAATGTCCCACATATGACATATTGACATGAAAGAAGAGATGTTACTTTTACACTGGAGTCATATGAAGAGTTTTGCTTACACCATACATAGTTCCCTTTCTGAGTGTAAAATCATCTGCATTTTTGAAATGATCATTAATGGGATTCCTTTAAGTACTGTGTTTCCAAAATGGATACACTTTGTGTTGGAATGAAACCTCTTGGCACATGGTAACACAGCACCCCCTCCAGTGACACCGGGCTGCTTCGTACCTTTAGACTCATCTGGGCTTCACAGAATCGCTCTGACAGCAGAAAGCCCTTCAACATGCTGTCAGCTTCCTCATCTCTTCATCACTGTCTGCCACATTTCAACAAAGGATGGGTGGTCAGGACTCACATAGCATCACCGTTACATAGAAAAAATACACAGTCCATAAGAGATACCACATTCAACCCCCCCGCCCCCCTCCCATCCATGTCACATGTTAAGTTTCCTCACAGCTCTGAATTAAGCTGAGTCTCTCCTGTCTTCGTCTTGTCTAGTCCCTCTATCCTGTTGCTTTGGAGAAGAAGGTGATTTCAGTGAGTATTCACTGAGGGTTCCCAACTTTTCAGTATTGTGACTGTGGTTCCTCGCTGTGGTTGTGTTGATGTCGTGCTACACTCTGTGCTCCTGGTTATCACTAGTAGATGCCATGTGTGTCTCACTCTCATTCTGTCACACATGAACGTGCATAGTAGGCAGCTGTAGTTAGTTGTCCTCTTCTGTTTATTTGTTGTTATTATTATTATTTGTGTGTGTAGCTTTTTAAATTCATCATAGAAGTATTGTTTGATTTCTGAGCTGTGATGAATGTGGTTAGTAAAAGTCCATATATTTGCTGTTTAAGACATAGTGAAATATTGCATCATGTATTATTCTACTTCACACCATTGTGCTTTTGATCATCGCTGAAACTCTGCCAGTATAATCTACCACAACAGAGTCATAATCCAGTCATGTTTGAATGATGTTTCATGTTCTGTCCCCTGTCCCTCTGCCCTGCATGTCTGCAGTGCCCTCTCCCAGTAAGCTGCGAACTCCAGCCACCCCGTCTCCGCTGGCGTTGAGGCAGCCAGTGAAGGCCACGTCCAACCCGGGCTCTGGCACCTCCACGCCCACACGCTCCCTGGCTCCTCCACGCAGCGGCCTGCCTCGCCCCAGTGCCCCTGCCGGAGGGGGCATCCCTCTGCCCCGCAGCAAACTGGCCCAGCCTGTGCGCAGGTACACACATCTCCACACACAACGTCTACATCTTTGTACTGAAAAGATGGGTGCTATATATATATTGATATATTGATGTCACTATCTTAATATGAGACATCATTTGGGATTTTGGATATTGTGGTATTGTGATAAATATTGTGTTATCCTAGTTTTAAAGTGATAAAGTGGGTTCTTTCCCATTTAGTGTTATTTCTCCACACAAGTGGAATAAATCCTTCAAGTTTGACCTGTCAGCCCCTTCCCTATCCTAAGACCGAGTGCTTCACCAGGACTCCTCTCCAAAATATATCAAGTGTACCTGGCCCAGAAAACAACATCATTTAGCATGATGACCCAGTGCTGGAACAATGTTTTGAAGAGTGCACAAAAACACATTTATTTGAGATTCATTATCAGTGCTCTTTTCCAGTTCGCTTGTCTGCTGTCTGGTAGAACTACTTTGTTTCTGTATCACTACACAACAGCTCCCCTCAGCGTTGTGACATTTGTCCACACACCTGGTAGCTGTAGCTGTTGCATAGTGATATTGTTGGCAAGGTAGCTGGAAAAGAGCATCGATAATGAATCCCAAACAAACGTGTGTTGTGCATCCTTCAAAACATGTTTCCAGCTTTGAGTCATCACTCAAAATCGTGTTGTTTGCTGAGCCAGGGACACATGACACATTTATTTTGCGTTTCCACACTCCCAGTGAAGCGCTAGTTCTCACAACAGGGGAGGAGCTGATGGGTCAAACTTGGAGGGTCTGTTTCACTCACAGTAGCAAAGAGCATTATATAGGTAAGAACCCAAACTATCACTTTAAAGGCTGCATTACAATGAAGTGGTGCAATTGTCTGAACTTATTTGACTGTTCTAGTATTATTTGCCTCTACTTGCTTGGTCATCACATTAACATTACTGATGATTGTTCATGAAATAGCTCTGGTGTAAATATGTTATTAAGCACCAATCATCATTCTTATAACACTGTCACAATATTAGTGTTTTTTGTCAGAGGTATTTGTGTCCATATAGCCTCCTCTAAACTCTGTAACTGAAGATATAAGCTTGCTTGGTATTGCCAGGCACAATATGTGACAAGCATTATAATATGATGTCATTTTTCTTCATTTTCTTTTTTCTTTTTCTTTTTTTTTTTTTTTAAATCATCCTCTCAGGTCTCTGCCTGCTCCTCGGACCTACAGTGGCACAGGTGAGAACTGGAGAGAAGGCTGTTACTGAGGCTGGCCAGCAGGGGGCTCTCTAGTTAAACCATGAACACAAGGAGGCAGACATGACAATACGGCACTTTATCTACCAAGATTACTTTTACCATGAAAAGAGAGAGAGACTATGTCAAAAGAAAATGAAAAAAACACAAAAGACAAAGTCTACATTGTATCAAAGAGGACCTTCCATTGTGTTTCTCTGCGTGGAGAGGTTCTGGAGCGGTCAGGCATGTAGTGCAGACGGCCCAGAAAATGCCAAAGAAACCAGCCCAACTCCAGCTCCGCCACCAGAGGACACCCTCACCTGCCTCAGTGTGTCTGCAGTTTTCTGTCATAACGGTTCATATCACCATATCTCCAGCTCTCCTCCCACTCCCCTCCCATTTTCATCTTTCACTCCCTCAGGTTGAAATGTTTCAACGCATTTCTCTTTTTACGCTCTGTGTTCAACAGATGTTAGTGAGAGATCTCTATGATGATGCTGTGCAGGTAAAATGTCCCTTAATGTTAGAGAATTGTTGGTGTCTTGCGGCAGTGAAAGCACCTCTGTATGGTTGTGTCATTTAAGAATTTTTCCTCTAGTGAATTAAGCCAGAATGTATGCACACGTTTCTTTTGGAAATTATTTATTCAAATTATTTAAGTTTATGTCCAAACATCCATATCAGTATTTGTATTAAGATTAAAATAGTTAAATGTACATTTTGAACCTCAACGGCAAGCTAACTCTCCAAAGCCTTCATTTTGTTTGCTTGTGTCAAAACAGGATTTGTAATTCCTTTTATTAGGAGCCCAGGTAACAAATGACAAATGTAGGCCAAAGCCTCAGAGCTGACAAACTTGTACCACAGTTTGCCAAAATCATACTTTCCTCTGAAGTGCTCATATTGAACAAGCAAGGATATTCCTCTTTTTCTTCAGTTTTAGATCAATTTGACATTTGGTCTCCATGAAATATGTAATTTACAAGAGCTCATCAGAAACCTGAGCTTTCTAAATTTTTCTGTCATAATTAAAGCCTTGCAGCCAATGAAAACAAGCACAGAGAGCCACTTTGATAGTTAATGTAACCCCTGCAACAACATTGTCAGTGTGAAACATCCATGCCATGAGAAAGAGCAGAAAATATCTTCACTATTCAAGAAATGTTCAGTAAGTTCAGAGTGTCCATTGCCTCTTGTGCTTTAAAAATGAATCAAGAGGTGCGCGAATGTTAGGGGTGGTGTCTAGTAATTGGTGTGCTGGGTATTATTAAACTAGTGCCTATAATTTAAAGTTTCAGTTTATTTTGAACATGCTGTACTTGTTCATTTATTTTTTTGTGCCAATTTCTGGATTGCCAATATTATTTGCAGTTTTGCATCTCTGCTTGATTGATTTGCTTGCCTATTTGTGTTTGGAGTTTTTTTTGTAATTGAATCAAAACATTTATAATTGCTTTTTTAAAAAAATATGTTTAATATGGGCCTTCATATTTATAACTAATTGCTCATTCTGTAAATGAAACTATTTATTAAAGAGAGAGGTGCCTCTGTCAAAGCTCAGATTCAGTGGGAAGCTAGAACGAATGTTGCAAAAAGACATGCCACACCTTTTGTGTGAAAGTTTTTGTTATTGAATTTTTTTTTATATCCACAAACATGACATTCAGTTTCCCTGTGTAAACTCACATTTCAAATAAAAGCTGAAAAGGTGTTCTTTCCTTTTGCCTATTTTTGAGACTTCAATAGACTAAAGAAATGCAAGTTTCTTATACAGATGTGGCAACTGGATTTTGGGCTGCAGCTCTAGAGTGAACTTTTTATTCAAACCCGTACTAACCTCATGTACCTACGTTAAAGCAAAACTGACTTTATCTTCACTTTGTGTGTACACTGTTGGTGTGATTTGGTGCAATCTAGAGTCCTCTCTGTCTACAACATTCTCCTTTGAAAATCATAGGTCAAGTTCCAGTCACTGCTACATTCTCAAATGGCTTTACGGTTTGAGACTGTATAGTGAAAACATGGAGAGAAACAACGGAGAAAAAAAGAAAAAAAAGGTAAACCCAGAAACCAAAAAGGGCTGACATACTAAAGGCTGCACATTGGAATCAGTTTGGACAAATAGGTTATCAAGGTACCTTCAATATGGTGAAATTAAAAATCAAACATAATTGCATCATTATTATGTCTTTTTTTTTTTTTTTTTTTTTTTAAAGGAAACCATCACAACACTGAATCAAGCATCATGCAATGTAACCAGCTTTTCATTGAGATGTTTAGTTGGTATTATGTCACCAGAGAGGATTTGTAATAACAACTTAACATTTCTGAAAGAAAAACAACCGTATTAATTAGCAGTACTGTTCCAAACCAGGTTATTTATTTATTTGTGGAGAAAGAAAAAAATCACTTGCACTATATTTTGACCTGATGGTTGCACAGGACAAATGAGATAACATGTGACACACTGGAATGTGTTGAGTCATCAGGATCCCAGAACAAATGTCTTCCGTTTTCAGCAGGTTTTATGTCATATATTTTATAAATGGTCTGGTCCCAAACCTGTAAGCAACATGGGCTCAAATGCATCAGACAGCAGTCTTTCTTTCTTTGTTGACTTGTTTCAAACTAGTGCTCATGATCAGCCAGTGTTGGTGAAATAAAGAATGAGTCTATAAACCAGCACTGGTTAGGGCGACACAGAATGAGATCCCCAGCAAACTCACTGCTTGTTAGAGACTCTCCACTTGCTTCACTGAAGTGTGACTTCCACTGTGGACACATCTACACTAAGCAAAAACAAATAAAAATTGCTTTTAATGTGTAGATGACAAAAATTGGCTTATACACGTAATTGTAATTGAAGTGTGAGTAGATTATGCACTGAGTGGAAGCACATGTTGCATCAGTGAGCACCCAGCAGGGCAACCTACTGTCCACTGCACTTCCTGTGCACACATACTGTCGGGAGGATCCAGAGAGCCAATGGGTGCCAAGGCCTTGGTGACGGGAGGGAGGAGACTGATCACTCCACTTGTCATTGACTGATGCAGCCTGTCCCATCCCACACCAACCTCTGTCTATACAAATGCCCTGAAACCATAAGGGAATGCAATGCATTTACTCTCTTAGAGAAAATCAGCTGCCTCAATATGTGCTGTGCAACCATGACTTTATTCTCTGGGGCCTTGAGAGTCAGTGCTCTGTGCTGCTCTCTGCTCTGTTGACACACAAAAACAAAGCAGGAGAGACAGTAAAGATGTGGTGAGGTCAGACCAACAACATGACAGGTCCTTAAGACAGGTGAGGTGACACAGCACTAATGAGCAGCAAACTCCTTGAGCCATCAGTCAGCTGTGCAGACAGGAGCACCAGAACCACCACTTTCTTCAATGTGGTAGTTCTTATTTGTGTTGGTTGCTGGGAGGAATGATGGATTTTAACTGCTTTGTGTTTTTATATTGCATAAAAAAAGTATCCCATTGGTGACATTATCCTTATCACTTTCTTGTCTAAATTAGCACATGCGCAAAAGGAATAGCTTTTAAAAATATCAAATGGGTGGAAGTTGCTAGTACCTCTGGAAAACAGAAGCATCTATACAAACATCTATAGTAAACTATAATGCAGTCCCGCCACTGGCTAGACTTTGGAGTTTAATTTCGTAACATACATTTATGACAGACTGCAACAGCAGGCTGCACATCCAACATGCGCACCGTGGGCCTTATGTTCTTTATGTTCAAGACTTTCATGCGCAACGCTCAAACCGATTCATGGACGACAGAAATAGCACAGAGAACAAAAGGAAATGGGCACGCAGATTCTCACAGTCGATGCACGAACATAAAGATCTGCACAATTTTCCATTATGCGGGCTGTGCTTACTCACCCTCGACAAAGAGTCTTACCTAAAACTCCGTTTTCCACGTGCCCGGATGAGCACATTTATAATTCTACGGAAAATATAACAAAAGTTGCATCTCATGGTTGCAGTAAGGAGAAATGCGTAATTTTCCAAATGAAACATACTCTTATTCTAAAAGGAAAAATATGAATGTCTCCATATGAAGTCTGGCTGTTACTGATCGGGTCCATCCAGTCTTTCTGATGCTCTCCAAACACCGCGTGCAGACTTCCCTCCGGCAATGTGCGTCTGCAGGGAGCCAATCCGTGGCACCAGTCAGACTCAATGAGTCACTGTAAGACACAATGCCGTGGTGCCATCACATCCTCTGACCACTGGAGCCTGTGTTGCTCCTCATTTGTGACGGTGCGCCACTAGGGGAATCATTTTACGCACGAACACCTCCGGGGAGAAACTGTGGGGAACCTCTGTCTTCCGAGTGCGCCATGGACAACTCCAGCAGGCTGGGTAATGAAGCTTCAAATGCTGGCCTAATGACCTTTTGGATGACGGACACAATGAAACAAGTGTTTGACTTGCATGATTCTCCGGAGGACATTGCCATGGCCGGATTACGCGTGGCCGGCGCTCCCATGTTCGTGGAGGCTGACACATTCAGAACTGCCGTAGGAGCTGAGCTTATGGCCGCTCCGCCATCCGAGTCCTCTCACCTGATGCCTGCCTTCTGGGATTCCCCACTGAGTCACGGAATCAATGTATTTGTAGGACTTATTCTTTGCTTCACCATGCTGGGGCTGGGCTGCACGGTGGAGGTCAGCCAGCTTGGGGAGCATATCCGGAGACCCATCGGGGTGCTGCTGGCACTTGTCTGTCAGTTTGTTATCATGCCCTTGGTGGCCTTTCTTTTGGCTTTAGCTTTCTCTCTGGATGATGTAGCAGCTATGGCTGTTCTCCTCTGTGGCTGCTGTCCAGGAGGGAACTTGTCAAACATAATGTCTCTGCTGGTGCACGGAGAGATGAATCTCAGGTACAACCATAATCACCTTATACCTTAAGGTCCTGTGTAGAAAAACAACCTGTAGTGTTTTATAAGTGGCGCTGTAAATGGACTGCACAAGACTGAACTATTTATGTTTATTCTGAGCATTTCACGTAGCAATTACGCATCAGTATGTGAGTTTTACGCAACAGTTTACACTTTACGCTTGGCTCTAAAGTTATCACATGCATTTTCTGTAATGTCAAACGTGAAAACTTGGTCAGACCAAACTCTGAGAATCCAGCACTGCGTTTAAGACCGATATTTGATCAGATCTATGATGCAAAAATGGTGCGTCTTTGCTCTCGTCTCCCTAGCATCATCATGACCATATCATCCACGCTGCTGGCGCTGGTGCTGATGCCGCTGTGTTTGTGGATCTACAGTCGCGCATGGATCAACACACCCATCGTGAACCTCATGCCTTTCGGGGCCATCATCCTGACCCTGTGTAGCACTCTCATCCCAATTGGCTTGGGAGTTGCCCTAAGGTATCGCTACACGCGGGTGGCCGACATTGTTTTAAAGGTAATTTGTTAGTGTTTTCTCAAAGTTTTTTCAACGTACAACAGATTGATCAGCTTAAGATGATGCCTTTTTATGTGACTTGCAGACCTTAAATACATTAAATTTATGACCACCTTTGCGCAAAAGCGCATTGCGTAATTGTGCATGACAATATTGGTTATGTAGAGGCTATGCTGACTGCGGGGCACAATGACATCAGAGGCACTGTCAGTAAGTGCTCCTCCCTTTCATGATAAAGGCGGCTCACAGGAGGGAGGGGCATTTGATTTACATCAACATGGTCCCACAGTGGAGACACATCGATGCATCCTGGTCGTGTTCTTATCCTGTAAAATTTTGTATTTCCAGATATCCCTTTGGTCCCTGCTGATCACCCTCATAATGCTGTTCATCCTGACCGGGGCCATGCTGGGGCCAGAGCTGCTGTCCACCATTCCCCCCTCTGTCTACATGGTGGCCGTGCTGATGCCTCTGTGCGGCTACGCTGCAGGTTATGGCCTGGCTGTGCTCTTTGACCTGCCGCCCAACAGCCGCAGATCCGTCTCTCTGGAGACAGGCTGCCAGAATGTCCAGCTGTGCACCGCCATCCTGAAGCTCACCTTCCCCCCTCAGCTGATGGGAGGGATGTACATGTTCCCTCTGCTGTACGCCCTGTTCCAAGCAGCCGAGGCGGGTATTTTCATCCTGGCTTACAGGATGTACAGAAAAGAGGTTCTTCACAAACAAGATCCCATGGGGGGAGGCGATGACACAGACATAACATACCAACGGTTTCAAGATGAGGATGTTGGCTTTGACTCATCTTATGGTGCGGTGACAGTGAGTGACCCAAACACCATCATGTTGGAGCCTTGCCCGCCTGACCCGACTCCTGTTTGATGTGCAAGAGACAATTCCCCACTGCTTCATAAGTCTTGCTGATGGAGTCATCACTCACTCATTGCCATTCATGAACAACTTCTGGAAAACAGAGGGGGGTTGTGCAGGGAATTCCCAAGGTTCAGGAATGTTTATTATTGACTGCTGAAAAAAGGTGCTTCATCTCATAAGCTTTATGTTTCAAGAGATACATGCAAAATCCAATCATTCACGTGTAATATAGCGATGACACGCGTGAACATGTTTAACTGAGGCTATGTTTACTGCAAAGCAAGATTCATCAGCTAAGAGTAACTTTAATATATGAAAGTAACAATCATCAGTGAAAGCCATCTTATTTATTTTCAGAGATATACCTACCTACCAATATGAGGATCAGATCTGGTTACATTCTGTCCCTAAAAATCGCCTGTGCATGAGTCTGTTGCTGTAAAACTGTGCATGTGTCTGTGTGTGTGTGTGTGTGTGTGTGTAAGTGTGTGTGTGAGAGAGAGACAGAGAGACAGTGAGAGAGGGAGAGTAAAGTAAGATGCAGGATATGCCAGTCAAACATATCAAACAATAAATAACAATATAATGCATATTTCCGACCACACAGTGCCAGTCCAGTAATTGTGCTCCATATGTAGGACTAATAGTCTGAACAAAACGTGCAATTGTGTACATATTCACATGCAAGTTATATCTAGAAGAGAAAAAAATAATAAAACTAAGAAGTAAACCATTGTCACACGTCTTCTGTTTTGCCCTGGTTTGATTTCATGCCAAAATAAAGGCCCGCCCACACCTGATCGTGATTAGGACTAATGAAGTTCCCTCGTCTCTCTAATCTATTTAAATGGCTACACCTACCAACCTCAATTGGCTGAGCAAAATGGCTACGTATGGTGACGAGCCAGTCGACAGCTATCTCTATTCATCTTTCAACCCTTACACGAGCAGGTACCTCAAATCTAAAGACCCGGCGTGGAAATACAAAAGTTACATCTCCAACCATGGGGACAACTCGGACGCCTTTAACAACCACCAGCGCGCCCAGCTGAAGTCCATCTTGTCTCAGATCAACCCCAAACTCACCCCGAGGCTCAGGAAGGCGAACACCAAGGACGTGGCGGTGCAGGTGAACCCGAAGAAGGACGCCTCGGTGCAGTGCTCCATCGGCCCGCGGACCCTGCTGGCCATGAAGTGCATCTGTGTGCGTAAAAGGAGACAGGAGGCCCCGGCGCCCGGCAGCCCCAAGCCCGGCGCCGTCCACTACCCCCGCACCCTGGCAGTGTACTCCCCCATCGCCTACAGGAGCGTCACCTCCTTCATCGTGGACGAGAACAGCAAGGGAGCACCGGGTGAAGAGCAGCCGGGGGACCCGCCTGACTCGGTGGAGGAAAACGAGGGGAAGAAGAGTAAGGCAGAAAAGCCCGCAAAGCCCGCAGGCCAGCGCAAAGTGTCCAAAACAAAGCCGTTTAAGACTGAAGAGGCTCAGCCAACATCGGAGGAATCAAAGGTCAAGGCGCGTGTACGCTTCCAAGTGAGTAACGGTCACCCCAAAATTTAAAAACTTAAAAGTAGTTGCCTACCGTAAACGACTGTAAAGTTCTTTGCCATGGTAGTTATTTACCATAAAAGTTAAATTTTCCTTTTATTAAATGTGGCAATTTAAAGGAGAAACTTTTGCGCCACCCACTTCAAATTAGAAATATGGCTCATGCATAGCTGTTGAACATTTTCCCCAAATGTCTACTGATGTGTTTGAAAAGAAGTATAGTGTGCAAATGCCAAGGGTCGACTCTAAACCCACAACACGGGAATAAGCACTAATCTGATGGAGTCTACATGGTTCTCATAACTGGCCCATGTTAAGTTGCTTATCAAGTTGAGTCTAAAGCTTGGATAGGCGAACGTGTGTAATGGAGAGCTGAGATCACCTCTTTTTGAAGCAGAGGAGGAGCTATTCAGTGAAATCACCTGGTGTAGTTTTTGGTTGCCTACTCCTGGTCTAAAGGGTCACTTACATCAAACATTGGCAGCTTTGTGTAATGCAGTTTAAGACAGCAATAATCTGTCACATTACCTTACTGGTTAGGCTACTTAGTTGGGATGGCTGGCATTACATTTTTTGTAAGTGATCATGGTAACCAATTAGTGTTAAATTCAGATTTAAAATGATAATGTAAATAGTCCCAGTTGTTCGCTTAAAGTTTTGGCGTACGTTTTTGAACCATCCAGCTTAATCTAATGCTGAGGGATGAGAACAGAGCCTTGGGTTTGAAACCTTAAAATTTTGCCAAACAGTGACTGACTTGCCCTTCTGTCTGTTCTAGTTTCTGGAACAGAAGTATGGATATTATCACTGTAGAGACTGCAACCTGCGATGGGAGAGTGCCTATGTGTGGTGCGTTCAGGGCACCAACAAGGTGAGCGGCCCATTGCTTGTGACCAATGATTTTTCTCCTTGTCAAGGACAAGAGGTCTCAGTGAAGTCCTCCTCCCCACCCACAGCAGATGATGTTCAGGGCCCCCTAACTAGGTCTTATCAGATGGGGACTGTGGACCCTTACATGAAATCATGAGAGCCCTGTCTTAACAACCTGTCTTTTAGGTGTACTTCAAGCAGTTTTGTAGAAAATGCCAGAAGGATTTCAACCCATACCGTGTTGAGGACATCACATGCCATGTAAGCCCCAACTGCCCTATGTAAAAATAATTTGTTGTATTCTGTCAGTTCATCAGTGTCTTCGTTTGCAGATCTGCAACAAGGCACGCTGTTGCTGTGCAGTGACATCACGCCATGTCGACCCCAAACGACCCCACAGACAGGATTTGTGTGGCCGGTGCAAAGGCAAACGGCTATCCTGCGACAGCACTTTCAGCTTCAAGTACATCATCTAGGGAGCTCCTCCACTGAACTTTGCCCCATACAAACCACACAATCCTGCAGGGTGCATGCTCAGCCCAGGGCACCTACGATGCACATAAAGGGATCTGGGATGCAGGCTAGATGTTTGACATTTCAATAGTTTATTTCATGCCTGTTTTGTGTTATGAATTGGTGGCATGCACATCTTGTGAATATAATAAAATGGCAACCCAGCACTAGTATGAGCATTGAATTTCCCCTTCACGCATTGTTTGGAGCTTGTCTCAGTGCAAGAAAAGTAACATTTTCGTGCTTTAACCTTTGATTAAGGTGCTATTAAGATAAATATCAGATTTAAGTGTGCTAAGAGTTATTATTTTGTTTTCCAGTGGTGGGGCTGCTACAGTTTTGTAGACCAACTTATAGCTGACCATGTAACATCACTTCCAGAGATTAAGACAGCACCATTTTAAAGTTGGTAATGTGCCAATCAGCTCCCAATTACAAGAACCCACTATGATCGTCTGTAATCCTGCGAAAATCCTCCTGTTGCTTTAAAATTAAAGCACGAGTCAACACTAGCACCAAAAAATCTGCTACACTGCCATGTATGGGTTAAAAGATTGAGATCTATTGTACTTCTGGCCACACCCAGTGATAAGGGAACAAATACTTTGCCCCTGGGTGCACTCCAAAACCTGGCCAGCACCTTGCTGGTTATGCTGACCCGATGCAAATGCCACATTCAACTTCCCTGTGACAAAGATGACCGAAACAATACTACTTATTCACTTACACTGGGTGAATACTACTGAAAAATTTAATGCTGTCACTCATCAATGCTTGGCAAATTATGATTTGGTGTAAATCTGCATAGGGAAGGCAGTTTAAACAATAACAATATAGCCTCTTCCAGTATTTGTTCAGCTGATGGATCTACAAATAAATGTTGCCCAACTTTGCAGTAAGCCTCAAAGTTTCAACCCCTAGCAGTGCAGCAGAAGTTTCTTATCACAGGTAAATTTAGTGTCGTGTTAATCTTTAATAATAACTATTTGTATAGCACTTTTCAAAACAGTTACAGTCAGCTACAGTTTGTCTGTAGCTGACCTTGCACCCTGACCTATGGGGAGGGACAAGAGCAAAGAACTTCCTTATGGGGGTCAAAAGTGTCACATTATCAATATGATTGTATCTGAAATCGAGCACATACTTCCTCAGGTGCTCAGGAGCACCTCAGGCTGTGACTGTGGCTTCTCTTGCTCGTGTAACACTTCAGTACGCAGTGTTTGGGATTACACCATGCTCTTGAGGAAATACTGCATCTGCTCATGTCAAGCTGTACAGTCAAAACGCTTGTTAAATTAATACTTTTGACCAAGCTCTTACTGTATGATCAGGGTTTTATTTATCCAGAGAGAAGGCTGGTATGAGTGAACAAAAAAGGAAAATGTATAATGCACCTCTACATTAAAACATTATCTTCCAGGTAAATAATATATCCATTAAATAATTAAGAACAGCATTCAAATGTACCAGACAAGCAGAAAAAAAAGCTCTCTGAGGAATGAGTACAGTGATTGTTACAATGTGCCATGACACAAAGCATTCAGGTAACGGTTCATGTCCTGAAGTCACAACAGCAAGCAGGGCCATTCTCAAAGCACAGAGCTTCAATGGCAGCCGCTTCCCAAAGGAAAACAGGATCACACTGTGGCAGACGAGAACTGCTTTGCAACGGGATCAGCCAACATGGACAAACACAAACCTCAGTCTCCCTTAATAAGGCTTGAAAGCAGGGCCTTCACTGGGGGGGGCGGGGCTAACAGAACAATCACAGTGGAGAAAAGGAATGCATATGACTTGGCTTGGCTGGTGCGGTCCAACAGGAGACAGAAGCTACATTAACACCCCTCTCCATCAGCATTGGCATGGTAGAGAAGTGGCCTGTCCCACATGACCCCTGACCCCCCCCCCCCCCCCTCCCCTCCCCCTTTTTGCAACATGGACCACAATCATCAACCAAGGCAGTCTTTGGGAAATGTTGAAGTTTGTGTGATTGGGTGGAGCGGATCATTAATGACTCAAATCTGGTCTTGCTTTCCTCTTCTCACATTAGCTTCATACATCCTATTCGGATTAACAGTGCATTACACAAAAGTACAAGGGAAAAATACTGGTTTTACACTATACATTTTCTAAAATATATACAGAGTAAAATAAGTTATTGATGTTTCCATAATGAGTTGTAGCCAGTCTGCACTTGTGTGCAATTATATGCATTTGTGTGTGAGTGTATACCAGAATATCCAATATATACCACACAATCAAAAGTCTCTAAAGGCAGCTACTTATTTGGTTAAAGAGTGAGTTTTGCGTGACGACCTGTTGAAGGGGACTCTCCTCTCAAAGCAGATCAATAAACAGATATATTTCTCTTTTTACAATCCCTGGGGACAAACAGCTCCCCCAGGGTTACAATTACATGTTAAATATCCTAACATTTACAACCTAGGATGTTAGCTCTAATAAAAAATACATTTCTCAAAAAAATATTCTTGCAGTGCTTTTCTCTTTCAAGCATGCTTTTGAAAAATTTTATAACTAGATTTTTTGTGTTTGCTTATGAATCTTGACAGGACAGTCTGTCCTCACACATACAACACCTCCTCCAGACTGACTTACATGCTTCAACACTGTCTCCCAGCGCAGGGCTGAAGAGGCCACTGGCCAGTGCGAAAGGCCCCGTCAGGTCAGTTCCTCCAAAAAACAAAACAAGCAAACAAACAAACAAAAACAAAAAAAATCTTTCATCATCCCACTGTGTCCTCGTTTACTCTCTTTCCCAGGCCAGTCTCAATACCAAGCACACCACCACATGACTTATTGCAGCTGAATTTGCGAGTTGGCTTATTCTGGGAAAAAAGATATTAGCTTTAAGTATTCATACATGTAATAATATATATTAGGAGTCACAGTTATTCCCACACATCCTTTAGCCCTTATAGGTGGAGTCTCTCTTGTCCTCCTCCGAAGCCCCTCCCTGTCTACCCGCTCTCTACAGCAGAGGTGAGGTCTGAGCAGAGCAGAGGGGGGCTATTTTAGTCCAGTCCGGTCCAGGCTTGGGCCTGCAGTGCATCAGGCTCAAAGTCCAGTGCTGACCATGGTACTGCGAGGCTGACAGGCCTGAGCCTGACTCAGAGCCTCACGGATCTGCAGGTTGAGCTCCATGAGGCGGGTGCTAGCCTGGGACAGGTCCCTGCTGGGACCCACCACTGCCAGGCAACCCGTCTGGCCCAACGTCTGGTGACGGAAGTAGATGTGCAGAAGGGTCTGGACTGCATCATCTGACTCATTGCCAAAGATATCGTTGGGCCACAAAGACCTGTTGACAGGTGACAAGGGTGGAGGCGGTTAGCGGATGCGGAGAATTATTGTAGCAGCTAACACTGCAAGGCAAACTGCTGATGAAGGTACTTGCCTGAAGATTTTGACCTGTGTGAGGGCAGAGCTGAAGTCTCTGGCCCTCAGGGTTTCAATCAGTGACTGAATGGCGGTCTCTGTGCTGGTCTGGGCAGAGTCCGATATGCACACATCCTCTTGTCCATCACCTCCTCTTTCTGCCTCCTTTAGACAGCTCTCTAGGATCGCCAGCTCCTCAGACATGTTGGTCACCTACAACACAGACATAAAAATGTGCATGTGACACAAACACCCAACACAAGCAGCTACACTATATTACCAAAAGTATTCGCTCACCTGCCTTTACTCATACTATGAACTGAAGTGCCATCCCATTCCTAACCCATAGAGTTCAATATGATGTCGGTCCACCTTTTGCAGCTATTACAGCTTCAACTCTTCTGGGAAGACTGTCCACAAGGTTGAGGAGAGTGTTTATAGGAATTTTTGACCATTCTTCCAAAAGCGCATTGGTGAGGTCACTGATGTTGGTCGAGAAGGCCTGGCTCTCAGTCTCCGCTCTAATTCATCCCAAAGGTGTTCTATCGGGTTCAGGTCAGGACTCTGTGCAGGCCAGTCAAGTTCATCCACACCAGACTCTGTCATCCATGTCTTTATGGACCTTGCTTTGTGCACTGGTGCACAGTCATGTTGGAAGAGGAAGGGGCCCACTCCAAACTGTTCCCACAAGGTTGGGAGCATGGAATTGTCCAAAATGTTTTGGTATCCTGAAGCATTCAAAGTTCCTTTCACTGGAACTAAGGGGCCAAGCCCAGCTCCTGAAAAACAACCCCACACCATAATTCCTCCTCCACCAAATTTCACAGTCGGCACAATGCAGTCTGAAATGTACCGTTCTCCTGGCAACCTCCAAACCCAGACTCGTCCATCAGATTGCCAGATGGAAAAGCGTGATTCATCACTCCAGAGAACGCGTCTCCACTGCTCTAGAGGCCAGTGGCGGTGTGCTTTACACCATTGCATCCGACGCTTTGCATTGCACTTGGTGATGTGTGGCTTGGCTGCAGCTGCTCGGCCATGGAAACCCATTCCATGAAGCTCTCTGTGTACTGTACTTGGGCTAATCTGAAGGTCACATGAAGTTTGTAGCTCTGTAGCAATTGACTGTGCAGAAAGTCGGCGACCTCTTTGCACTATGCGCTTCAGCATCCGCTGACCCCTCTCCGTCACTTTACGTGGCCCACCACTTCGTGGCTGAGTTGCTGTTGTTCCCAAACGCTTCCATTTTGTTATAATAGAGCTGATAGTTGACTGTGGAATATTTAGGAGCGAGGAAATTTCACGACTGGATTTGTTGCACAGGTGGCATCCTATGACAGTTCCACGCTGGAATTCACTGAGCTCCTGAGAGCGGCCCATTCTTTCACAAATGTCTTGTTTCACAGTCTGCATGCCTGAGTGCTTGATTTTATACACCTGTGGCCAGGCCAAGTGATTAGGACACCTGATTCTGATCATTTGAATGGGTGAGCGAATACTTTTGGTAATATAGTGTATGTGCAAAGTCAACATGGGATGTCAGCAGGGCTTGACATTAACTTTTTGGCTCACCAGCCACTGTGGCTACTGGTTTTTAACAACCACTCAGCATTTTCACCAACCAAAATCCCCTGGAAAGTACCTATAATAAATTAAATGCCTTTTGCTGTGTCAATACCATAACACCAACAGTCACTGCAGTAGGCTATGTGATTTTTTTTCTCCAGCTGGATCATATCCTACTGCCACTAATGACCTGACCACTTTTCATTGAACTACCAGTTCTTCTTCATCTCCTCTTGGAGTTCATTTGCTTTTTTATGACTGGATCTAAATCCTTATTTCCCTTTGGGTGCCTGATTGATTCAAGATAAACACTTTATTCTCCATAGATACTGGGGAGAATACATGAAATGCAACCTGCCAAAGTGACTTGTAGGAGTGATGACGTTAGACACCACTTCTGTTCTAGCCCACATTTGGTGGGTTGACGGGTGTCCATGTCAAGCCCTAGATGTCAGCGTAAGAAAATCTATTAGTATTGACCCCTTATTAACTGGTATAGCCCATCGCTCTATACGGTAAGTGATTCAATCACATAAAGGGTTTTAATCTGATTAGAGCTCCTCAAAAGAGCTGAGGTAAGAAAACCATGAAGCCCTGGTTGTGTTTAACCATCATCCATCTATGGGCTGCAGTCAGATATTGTTGAGTGGTTGGTCTCCAACCCTATAGTTTAAAAACAAAAACTATGAATAGCTACCATACAAAACATCTGAGGGGAAAATAGGCATAAAACTGGACAATGATAAAGCACAAAGAGGGTTTGTCCAGCATGTGTAGGTGTAATACAGTGCAAGCTGCCTGTGTTTTTCTGACAGGGGATATGGGATAGGTGAAAGCCTCCACAAGCCAAACCTAGAGCCCAATTTAAGTTTAAACTTGAGAAATCAAACTATTACTAAGGGCCTCAAACATTAAATACAGCATGTATGAGGGACTGAACAACAAAACTCAATCAGCCCATTTCTGGCAGTAACCAAAACACAAAATCCTGTATGGTTTCAGTCTCACCTCTGCCTCTCTCTTGATGGTGTCCACTCGGCTGATGAGCTTACAGTAGGCCTGGAAAAGCAGCAGCAGCTGAAAGTGCAACTTATAGAGCCTGCGACATAACTCCAGCTCCTACAGAGAAAGGGGAAGAAGAGAGTCACATGCTGGCACAACAGCCTATTCTGCACTGAAATTACTTACATGGTCATATGATT